>NC_051226.1:29236023-29293523 GCF_015220715.1 Pygocentrus nattereri | reverse complement strand
GTGCACAGTCATGTTGGAACAGGAAGGGGCCATCCCCAAACTGTTCCCACAAAGTTGGGAGCATGAAATTGTCCAAAATCTCTTGGTCTGCTGAAGCAATAAGAGTAACTTTCACTGGAACTAAGGGGCCGTGCCAAACTCCTGAAAAACAACCCCACACCATAATCCCCCCTCCACCAGACTTTACACTTGGCACAATGCAGTCAGACAATTAGCCTTCTCCTGGCAAGCGCCAAACCCAGAGATGTCCATCGGATTGCCAGACGGAGAAGTGTGATTAATCACTCCAGAGTGGCGGCACTTTACACTACTGTATTTGATGCTTTGCACTGTGCTTGGTGAAGTAAAACTTGGATGCAGCTGCTCAGCCATGGAAACCCATTCCCTGAAGCTCTATGCTGTTCTTGAGCTAATCTGAAGGCCACATGTGTGGAGGTCTGTAGCGACCGTCTCTGCAGAAAGTTGGTGACCTCTGTGCACTATACGCCTCAACATCCGCTGACATTTTACGTGGCCAGTCTGCAGACCTAGGTGCTTGGTTTCATACACCTGTGGCCATGGAAGTCAATGGAACACCTAAATTGAATGATTTGGATGGGTGAATGAATACTTTTAGAAATAGTGTACATACAATTCTGAGCAACACCTTTTCTAGCCATGGTTGCGCTTGGCATTAAAAGGCCTCCTGTGTATGGATGCTGTTCATAAATGCATTTAAAAGACAATTGTAACCACGTTTTTGGTTGGAATGTCTTAGGACAGTGGTCATCAACCCTCTTCCTTGAGATTTCTGTGCAGTTTAGTTCCAACCTGCAACATGCTCACCTAATACTGATACATTTAATCCAGCCAATCAAGGAATATCAAGAGTAGATGTGAAAAACTGTGGTTTCAACTACATTCAACTCAAAGTTGGTGACCACTACATTCTAAGATCTAGATGCCCAGAGCTCAATATAGTCAGGCATACACTGTGTTTGGATCTGTGCATAATCTAAACCAGGGATTCACAAAAATTTGCGAGTCACAAATAAAAAAAAAAAATCTGCAAGTCTGAAATATGCTAATTTTCTTCTCTCTACCATTATACATTCTTATATTAAAGGACAAATACAAACACATCTATAGCATGTAGGAAACAGCAATAAAAGTTCAAAGTTCATTTTACATTCCACTCCTAAATGTTCAACTTAAAGTAAAGTTTTCAGTTTTCATATCAGTTAATTAGTTCTTCTGAATCTCAATCTAAAAGGCATGAGGTGAAATAAGCTTTGATGTGGCTAAGCTAGCAACTCTATTTGGAAATAAATGATTAACATTAGTTTATTTAACTTAGGCTTAACACATTTCTTGGTATAAAAGTCAAGCCACATGTGCCAATGGGAACTGTGGTCCGGAGGTGATATTCATTATTTTTCATGTACCTATCTGCCGATGCTGATAAACAAACATTTATAAAACACTAAAATTAAGACAACATTAGTCTTTATTGGCATTATAGAAATACATTTTTTGTGTAATATGTTTTATTATTAAATGCAGTAAAATGAAAAAAAAAATGCAGCAGCCCAGTGTCACCTTAACATTCTGGTCTTCTGGAAAACTATAAAGCTCAAATATCTGTCAATAATGTCTGAATTTCTCTTTGAAATATCCATCAAGCTTAAACATCTCCTAGACATCTATATTTTTAAGTAAATATCTGCTGATCTGCTGGTTGAGATATCATTGTGCATCCCTAAAATGTGAATATGCACATTCCGGGATCATGTGATTTCCACTCACAATTTTCAATACTGTTCCTTCTTCTCTCATGTAACAAGTTATTTTAGCCTCATGTACTTAAAGCTAGGCTTAAACATGCAAAAAGGGAATGCTGCTCAGCACCTGTGAAGAACACTATACAAAAATCCCATCACACTTGGCTGCAAAGAAATCAAAGGAGATGTGTTCTGTGCTCTGCCTAGACTGGATGAAGATCTGATCATCACGATCAGATCACAGTGACTGTGTGTAAACAATCACTCATTAATTATCTCAGAATATCACTAAAAATGTTCCAAATATAAAAAAACCCAAAATTCAGCATTTAGTGTTTCCTCTGTGGGCTTCCTAGAAACAGTCCTAGATCCTTAGTCTGTGCACATCAACACCCTTGAGATTCTCAGGTCAGATGTGAGCATGTACAGCAACCGACAGGGCGCAACCAACAGGAACATGGCCTTTCACACCATCAAAGGGTCTACCAGATGTCATCAGTGCAGCACCATATTGATTAACAACTGCTCCCTGTCCATACTCTCATTTGCACCAGTATGCAGCAGCAAAAAAAAAGAAGCTGGGGCAACTGGGAAACGTGGGACAAACACGCTTGTCTGAGCAACCTTGACACGGAACAGTGTCTGAGCAGAAATAGCCCACGCTGCGCATGTCCCCGTGTCACTAGCAGCCTAGGGACCAGCTGGCTCTGGTGGTTTTGCATGAGAGAAAGCAGAAGTGGGCCACAGATATTCAACTGCGCACCATCAATCACAACGTGAGGATGTCGCTCTTAGCAATAGCTGTAGATTTCCTTTTTCCCCTCTTTTCTCTCCCATCCTCCACACTATAGTGAAAAACAAGGCATTCTGCACTAGGAAGCAGCTTTATCTCTTTCTGACTCCAGTGCTGTCCTCAGGATCTGTCCTGCATATTAGTGCACTCACGTGCCTCGAATCAGGACGCTACAAAAAATGAGGACAGCAACATCAGAAGGGCCCCACTACTTTGGTGGACACATCTTACAAAGGGGGAGTATAATAGCCTACATTTAAGGCTGAGTCAATGTCACCTGTCTTTTCTTTACAAATATCGTACGTATATATTTTAATAATATGCTACTATATGATCCAGAGACGGGTTCATGTGGTATATGGCTTTTAAAATACGTACAAAAGTAGGCAATGCTCTGAGGCAGTGAAAACTAAATTAAACCGGATATGGTCAAGATGAATTAAACCATTAACTGGACAGCACTGCAACTGAATAATTAACCTTAATATTTGGAAGCTACCAAGAGCAAAAACTAATTATTTAAGAAAACAAGCTTAATTAGGACCTAAAGGCAATCTTTACATAGTTGGGCTGGAGCAACGATGTCCAAGTTTGCTAAAAAGGCTGAACGGAACCCAAAACTCCTGTATTTGTGCAGACATAAAATCCTCTGCCCTTCAATATTAATAAATTGTACCATAAAAATCGGTAAATGATGGCAAAATCCAGAAATACTCAAAGACAGCATGGCTGGTAGAGAGAACAAGAATACTAGTAAAGTCTATTCATGAGGGCGATTTCTAAAGTAACAAAACCAGTTTTAAAGTAAGCTCACTAAATGGCAATATGTAACTTTAACCCAGTTAAAACAAAGACACAGGCTACATTATCTTTTAATGATTTATGGAATAGTCTACTTCTTTGAGGCTTGATTCTTTAATCATGATACTTAATAAAATCATGACGACAACAGCAGGCTAGACAGCATCTAAGCCATAAAGTTACAAATATGGACAAACACATATCGAGGCCAGCTGTTGATCAGTGGGACCTATGACCATGCAACTGCAAATTCAGGCTACAGAGAGAAAAGCATTAGAGACGTTGAGCAGCTAGGAACACAAAGAGGACAAAGAAGCACAGATGTAATTCTGTGAACTACAATAAACACTATGAAACATACTCGGCCACAACACCTAAGCTTCATAGTTCAGTACACTATTATTTCAGGGTTAGGTTATTTATTACATGCCCGGGTGGACCTAATTCATTGGCTGCATTCGTGAACTGGATAGCTAACAACACGCTGTGGAATCACGCACATTGAGACAAGAATGCCACAGAAACGCTAATAACGGAGACATGCAAAACGGGCATCTATCCATCTATTTATTTGTCTGTTTGCCTGTCTATCAGTCAATCTGTCCAACCTAAGGTAGCTTAGTTATCTAAGAAGCAAGATGAACACGTACGAGAAACCAGCTAACGTTAGCCAACTTGACATAATACGTATTTCCTCGGTTTGTTTACAAAAGAGACAATATAACCTTTGTCTGGTCATTTTAATCTTACAGATGTCACGGGGACTTTTTAAATGTCTTTTTTAATGACCCAAAGACTAGCGCGTGTATATTCTACAACATCGCTGTCACTAGCTTGCTGAACAACGCTAGCTTGCAGCGGCTGCTCCTGTCCATGCTCACAGCACGTGGTTTCTGTTCACGGCCGCCCGTATATTTCATTAGACTCATAAATATTTTGTTTAAGCCCAAACACGGCGGCGAGTGTATTCGCGGTAAAGCTTCCTACCTGTACCGAGTATGACAACATCAAATTCGGATGGGAGGTTGTCGGCAGCCATCTTGAATCTACAACCGTCATGTGACATAACACACGGTGACGTGTACACGACGAGGAGGCTTACACGAGCAAACGATTTGAGCTCGTTTGTATCATGAAAATGCGTTTTAATTATCGGACTGATATGGTTATTTGTCTAATCACAGAATATCCCATCCCTACATTTCTTCTAAACGGTTTATTTGTTCATTTGATGACAGCCTGCGGAACATATCTCGACAGGTTGCTGCATCACACCCATTCTGAGGTAAATTAAGTTTGCTTTTAATTCGCTTGAAAACGTTATGTTAGAACTTTAATTTCATAAAGTGGTATTATTTTTATTTGTTCATTTTGATACACATTTACGGCATTTGGCTGACGCTCTTATCCAGAGCGACTTACAATTTGATCATTTTACACAGGGAAGCCAAGGCAGTGTTAGGAGTCTTGCCCAAGGACTCTTATTGGTATAGTGCAGGGTGTTTGCCCAGGTGGGGATTGAACCCCAGTCTACAGTATCGAAGGCAGAGGTGTTAACCACTACACTAACCAAATACACATTTACAGTCATACAGTAATACAATAATAAAACTAAAAAAAATCTAAATCAGACACAGAAATCTCTTTAGCTACGTTCACATTACGAGGCTCAATGCTCAAATCCGATCTCTCAGACACTCGTTTAGGTAAGTGATTCAAATCTGTCATTAATGTGAACGAACCAGCGTCCTAAAGTGACCCGCATGCGCACATCCTACTCAGTAACGTCGCGTAAATGAGAGGCGTGCATCACGTGTGTCACCCGCAAACAGACTAACGGGTCAGAACGAGACTTAGAGTTGATTAAATCTGATCAGCTCTCAGTTGTTCATTATTAGAGCGAGACAAAGGAGAAAAAGGTGAGATGTGTTTCTTTGTCCACCGTTTACAGCCTTTAACTGTTTGGCGCTGCTACCATGGTAACGCTGAATGATGGCGCAGTGGGAAAAAAGTATATGAATTCCGATCAGAGCGTTCACATTAAAGTCGCATGGCCACGAATCGGATACGTATCCGATCTAGGACCACGTATAAAAGTGGTTCAGGTCGAATTTGAAAAGATCAGATTTGAATGTCCACATAGCCCTGAAAACATCAGATCTGAGTCACATTAGGGAACATGGGATATGTGCCACATCAGCCTGGTGATGTGAATGTAGCCTTAGGAATTCTTGCATTTTGTGGGTAATTTTGGGATTCTTTGATTTTCATTGTAATTCTTATTATAGTACTTTGTCATATTTGGTACATCTTGCACCAGTTTGTACAAGAATACAAAAAAGTCACTGAAAATCTTATTTTTCACTTCAAATTGAAATCTGGTTAGATGTACTTTCTTTGTCCAAAAAATTAAATACAAATACGTTTTGGAAAGTAACATTAACAAATATGATTATAATAAATGAGCAATTTTTTGCAAGTATAAACACTGAAATTTTGTCTTGAAAATCAATTTTCAAACTTTATTATATTACATAAATCATTATAAAAACAGTTATCAACATTTTTTAAATGTTAAGTTCACTACTGTGCAAAGGTAGTTCTGATTTATTTCATTTCTAGTGAAAACATTCATTAATATTTCTGAGAAATACTAATAAAAGAAACTTTGAACTAGTAGAGTATATGGTTTTGTTAACTAATTAAGAGACCCTTATTAGTCCCACAATGGGGAAATTTCACCTCCGCATTTAACCCATCCGTGAAGTGAAACACCACATACACACTAGTGAGCACACACACACTAGGGGACAGTGAGCACACTTGCCCAGAGTGGTGGGCAGCCCAATCCACAGCACTCGGGGAGCAGTTGGGGGTTAGTCATGTGCTGTTGGCTCTGGGGATCAAACCGGCGACCTTCCGGTCATGAGGCTGGTTCCCTATCCACCAGCCCACGACTGCCCCAGAACATAAATTTGAGATCTTTGGAAGTAACAGTCACAGGGTAGGCTATATTGTGGCCATGTAATAAAAATTATTTAATTTTAATGCAAAAGGTAATGCAAGATTCTCACAAGGTCAACTTCTCATACTTAGAACTGTAATTGCCACAAAAGCTGAAAAACATATCAGTGTACAAACTTTAAACCAATTTTTTTCAACTGCATTAGTGACATATCTGAATTTATTCTGGCAACATGATATTTGAATCATCATTTAGTACACAAACAAGACAAAAATGGCCAATGAAAGGTACAAGGCACCTAATAACTAATACCCTATTACAGGATTCATGTTTTTGTTACATTGTATACAGTTTGATCCAGTTTGTTTTGGTTTCACATTGCAATTTAGAGAGCGGACTACATACACTATATTGCCAAAAATATTCACTTGTCTGTCTTCATCATATGAAACTGAGTGAGATCCCATTCTTAATCCATAGGGTTTAATGTGATGTCGGCCCACCCTTTGCAGCTGTAACAGCTTCAACTCTTCTGGGAAGGCTTTCCACAAGGTTTAGGTGTGTGTTTATGGGAAATTTTTTATGACCATTCTTCCAGAAGCGCATTTGTGAGGTCAGACACTGATGTTGGATGAGAAGGCCAGTCTCTGCTCTAATTCATCCCAAAGGTGTTCTATCGGGTTGAGGTCAGGACTCAGTTCTTCTCAGGCCAGTCAAGTTCTTCCACACCAATCTCCTCATCCATGTCTTTATGGACCTCGCTTTGTGTACTGGTGTCCAGTCATGTTGGAACAGGAAAGGGCCGTCCCCAAACTGTTCCCACAAAGTTGGAAGCATGAAATTGTCTAAAATCTCTTGGTCTGCTGAAGCATTACGAATTCCTTTAACTGGAACTAAGGGGCTGACGCCAACTCCTGATAAGCAACCCCACACCATTCTTTTTCTTAATATAAAAAGTGATCGAGGAACAAATAAGAATTCCTTTTCACTGATTACAAGCTCTGTCATTTTACGTGGCCGAGTTGCTGGCGTTCCCAATCGCTTCCACTTTGTTATACTACCACTGACAGTTGACTGTGGAATATTTAGTAGTGAGGAAATTTCACATCTGCACTTGTTTCACACATGTCATCCTATCACAGTACCACGCTGGTTCCTGAGAGTTCCTGAGAGTGACCCATTCTTTCATAAATGTTTATAGAAGGAGTCTAAATGCCTTTGTGCTTGGTTTTATACACCTGTGGCCATGGATGTGATTGGCATACCTGAATTCAATGATTTGGATGGGTAAGTGAATACTTTTGGCAATATAGTGTAACTTTGCTTGGCACGTACTCCTGGTATCACCTACATAGGCTGCATTTCTCTACACCTAACGGTGATTGTTTGTATTCAAGTTCAAGTTCAAGTTCAAAGTGTTTATTGTCATTTGTACAGAGGAAACAGGTTTCCTTAAATACAATTCATATCTTCTGTCACATCCTCTCGGAAACTAAAATGATAAGGATTGTCATTTTCCTGCATTTTTTAAGTTGACTTTTGACTTTTTCATTGGACCAAATTACAATGAAATATTTCATTTCCTCCACTCCCCATGTGCTACTGCGGAGTATTTTTACTTCTTTTCTGGTTCTTTTTGTCTTCTATTGTTTAAGGCCAAGCATACACTGTGTGCTTTTAGAAAACTTTCATGACAACTCACGCTGTATTTTTACATTTTTACACTACATTTTCAGACCCGAATTATGTTCCAGCGATGGATAAAATATTTTCTGTCTGAGAACAGAACATCAAATTCAGATGCAAAGCAAAGCTTTAAAATCTTTGGTTTTCCATAAACCTGGCGCATAAACTAAAGGTTCTATGCGTGATGGTTTTGTTTATGTGATTATCTTTCAGCAAGAAAAAAATATATGTTCAACAGTTAACCAAGGAGAAGAGTTAATGGTTCAGTGATATTTGTGAAAGGATCTATCTTCCCATGTAGACAGCACAGGACTATAAGGAGTATGATGCCACGGGAAATCTTTTTTCTTTGTGAGGTTAGCATAAGGACCATCTTCACAAAATAAGACAATTTCATCCTCATCATCCTTCCTAAAGTCATAACATAATGAAAAAGAGTGTTCTAAATAAGATAAAATTAGTTAAAATGAGCCCTTACTCTGCCCCCTTGGTGGAGTGCTGCCATGCCTTACTTCAGTGTGCTGATTTCTTTTTTTCAGTGCAGTAGGTGGGGCTAAGCTGCTGTTTGATTGGGGGGCAGTCATATGCTGGAGGTTAGGGAGCTGGCCCTGTGACCAGAAGGTTGCCCGTTCGATCCCAAGAGCCGACAGTCCTTGAGCAAGACACCTAACCCCCAACTGCTCCCTGGGTTCCGTGGATAGGGCTGCCCACCACTCTGGGCAAGTGTGCTCACTAGTGTGTGTGTGTGTGTGTGTGTGTGTGTGTGTGTGTGTGTGTGTGTGTGTGTGTGTGTGTGTTCACTAGTGTGTATGTGGTGTTTCACTTCACGGATGGGTTAAATGCAGAGGTGGAATTTCCCCGGTTGTGGGATCAAAAAAGTATCACTTAATCTTAACTTAGTAAACGTCTATTCTGATGGACCACAGGTCTCAATTGGTGTTATGTGCAACAAAGCATAAAAAAGAAGAAACATCATGTCCATTGCAATGTACGCAGGGTCTGAAAAGGATAAAATATGAAGACTCACAAATCACTAAATAAGTAAGTATGTAAATATTTATTATGTATGTGAACAGATTAATATTTATTCATTCCTTGCAATTCAGCTTTAATACATAGACATGCCGCAAAATGTCGAATTGTTTGACTCTGTGTAGGAGCAGTGGTTGTGATTGTGTATGGTTTTGGGTATGACTTTAAGAAATCAGTTTGTGGGGCTGATCACCCCCACAAGATCACCTTTTGGTCCCTTTGATACCTGAAGTTAGGCAAGATGTTTCTTTGTTCTCAAAGGTACATCCACAGTCAACATATTCTACATAATAGTTGTGTACAGGATGATCTCGCATCTAATGTTAAATGGTTAACTCTAGCATTAACCTATGTAAAAGACTAAGCAGAGGTGTAAGTGACGAATTACGTTTTTTTTGCTTTGTGTTTGCTCCATATGGGAGTACAGTAAACTGTAGCACTTTTACTTGTCCTGTTTTTCGACCTTTTTACATTTTCAATTCGCTGTTGCATAATACTTGCAGTTAATTACAACCACCAACCTTTGAAAGTCACTTCTCTCATTGGATTCGTGGGACCCCTGGAAAGCCATCGTTGTAAATTAAATTATTACTGATCATGATTTCAATGTGCTGTGCCTCACAGAAACGTGGATTAGACCCGATGAATACTTATGTCTAAATGAAGCCACTTCCACAGGCTACAGTTATGTGCATAACCCTCATTTAAGTAGCCGGGGTGGAGGTATATCAACCATCCATACAAAAGCTTTGTGCATGAGCCAGAACGTAGGATACAAATACTCTTCTTTTGAAGTTATTTTTCTCAATATAAAAAGTGATTGAGGAACACATGAGAATTATTTTTCACTGATTACAAGCTATAGGCAGCCAGGGCTATATGTATTCTCAGTTCTTACAGGAATAATCTGACTTTGTATCAGGTTTAATAATGTTTTTAAATATAGTAATAATTGGAGATTTTAATATCCACTTTGACAAACCTCAAGATGCACTAAGTAAGGCATTTATATCTTAGGCTCTGTAGATTTCACCAAATCTTATATGTAATTCGCTTTAGTGGTAATGTACGTTCATGCTATTGTGTGAAGTGGACTATAATTTCTCCACAGCTGGTAGAAACCTTCCACAATTATCAGCTTCTATCAGCTGTCCATTTAATCCTGCTGAATTAGATATTATGACAAAGTGCTTAGAGGATACTTTTCAATCTACTCTAGATACACACACACACACACACACACACATTTTCTAAACTGCATCTCCCTCAGGGTCGCTGGGGGATGCTGGAGTCTACCCAGCGGTCATTGGGTGGAAGGCAGGATACGCCCCGGACAGGTCGCCAGCCCATCACAGGGCAGACAGACAGACATACCTGCTCTAGATAGTGTGGCTCTATTAAAAAGTTAAATAATAAGGCAGAAAAAGCTTGCCTCATAATATAATGATCATACTCGAGCTCCGCCTGGAGGAAGAGCCTTATAGACTATTGAAGAGCTCTTAGTGCAGCATGCCCAACTTGTCTCTCGTCTCTCATAGAAAACAGTCAGAATAATCCCAGATGATTATTTAGCACAATTTCTCAAATAACTAAGAACCAACCAGTTACTGAACCCCAGATGCCATTAGCTTGTAGCAGCAATGATTTTATGAATTTCTTTAGTAATAAAATAAAAAAAGGATGCAGAAAATTCAGAATGCACAGTTAAACTCTACAAACTTGCTGCTTTATAATGCCAATGTAGATCTTGAGAATATAGTAACTCCTGTAGAGAGGCTGGAATAGTTTACCTTACTTCAACAAAACAAACTAGTTAAAATGGTTTCCTCCACAAAATCGTCTACTTTTATATTAGATCTGATACAGACAGGTTTATTCAAAGAAATTTTGCCAGAAATAGCCATGCCTATTCTGTCGATATTAACTCCTCTCTTAGCCTTGGCTATATCCCAAAAACTCTAAAACTAGCAGTAATTAGACCACTGGTTAAGAAAGTTAATCTTGATCCCTGCAAACTATCAATTTATTAGAACCATCTCAAACCTCCCCTTTTTATCAAAGATCTTGGAAAAAGTTGTGGCAAAACATTTAAGTTCTTATTTGCATAGGAATAATATACATGAAAAAGTTCAGTCTGGTTTTAGGCCACATCATAGTGCAGAGACAGCACTAGAAATTGTAAACAATCTTTTTACTGGAAATTTACTGGAAATTGTAAACAATCTTTTATTATTCTCTGACCAAGGAAATATGTCTTTGCTAGTCCTCCTTGATCTCATTTGACATGATAGACCACTCTATGTTACTAGATAGACGAGAAAACCCTGTAGAGGTAACAGGAATAGCTCTTTCCTGTCTCAGATCTTACCTCAATGATCCCCATCAGTTTGTTAATGTAAACGGTGAATCATCTGTCGTTGCAGAAGTGTGGTGTTCCACTAGGTTCTGTTTTAGGATTCATATATTATTCACATTATATATACTACCACTGGGCACCATTATTAGTAAACACAGCATCAATTTCCACTGCTAGGCCGATGACACACAGTTATATATATCAAGCAAACCAGATGACAAAATTCAACTTAGCAAGATTGAGGGCTATATAAAAGACTGGATGTTCTGCACCTTTTGCAGGTCCAAGAGGTGCTAGAAACAAACTAATTAACTAATTAAACTAATCTAATTTAACACTTAAACTTAATAGATTCTCAGTTGCGTCTGGTTCATCTGTAAAAAAATCTTGGTGTCATGATAGATCAAGGTCTGTCCTTCGACACACATATAACGAATATTACTAGAACAGCCTTCCTGCATGTCTGCAATATTGCTAAATTAAGAAATACGTCATCTCTACAGGACGCAGAAAAGTTAGTTCATGCATTTATTACTTCAAGGCTAGATTACTGTAATGCCCTGCTGTCTGGATGTCCCAGCAAAAGTCTTAACAAGCTTCAGCTAGTCCAGAACACTGCAGTCCTCACAAGACCCAGAAAGTTTGACCATATTTGCCCAGTTTTATTATCCCTGCACTGGATACCAGTTAAATTTCACATTGATTATAAAATTCTATTACTGACTTATAAAGCTCTAAATGGACTCGCCCCTCAGTACCGAGTGAACTTCTCTCCTACTATGAACCATCACGCCTACTTAGACCACAAGGTACTGCCTTACTACTGGTACCTAGAATTAATAAAGCTACATCGGCGGGAGAGCCTTCTCATACAAAGCCCCAACTTTTTCAATAGTCTTACAGTCAGTGTTTGGGATTCGGACACAGCCTTAGTCTTTAAGCCTAGGCTAAAAACTTACTTGTTTAGTCAAGCCTTTGGTAATTAGTTTTCCCTGTTAGATAAAAGGTGCAGGTCTGGGGGTTCATGGACATATTCATAGAGTATTATGGTTAACTGGGAGTGTTGATGCTGTTGTCCTGCTGCTCTCATGCATTCACTAAAGTTTACTGATGGTGGAGCTGATGGGCGCTGACATCTCAGGTTTCTGCCTTTTAGTTAGGCTGTAATAACTAGATCTGTGCTCCACTCTGTTAATACTGTAATCTGTGATCAGTCACTCTTTACAGAACTAACTCTCTGTGTGTTTTCCTTTTCTTTGTCAAGTTGAACAGCTGCCCATCCTGTGCGTCTGATGCTGCTTCTTCTGCCTTGATAGGGTCCCTCCTGAAGCTGCTGCATAAACTAAACTAATCTAATTAACCACTGCTTCACCAGTTTTTCCTGTTTTGTAGTATAATATTTTATATTAATGCTGTTTCCTATCCGGTGTCGACCAGAGGAGGATGGGTTCCCCTTTTGAGTCTTGGTTCCTCTCAAGGATTCTTCCTCTTGCTCTTAGGGAGGTTTTCTTTGCCACTCTCACCATTGGCTTTCTCATGGGGGATTTTTTTTCTGTAAAGCTGCTTTGTGACAACACCTGTTGTAAAAAGTGCTATATAAATAAACTTTGACTTGACTTGACTTGACTTGTATATGCGTTACCTCATTCTCTGATGTTGTTTCCTGACCATAGATGGGGATAAGGGGAGTCAGGACTAGCTGCTCTGAGGTGATAAACAGTTACGTTAGCATGCTTTTCACTGCAGCAAAATCACGCTGAAGCACAGTGGAACTCCAAAACACGACAGCATGTTTCTGCTTTTTAAACTTAATATCTATTGAGAATTTTTTTACAAGTACACAATTTAGATAACAAGTGTCACCTATAGTCTGTGGTATACCCATTTAAAATGCAGCTTAGTTTAGTCACTGTTTTGGAGATAAACAGCCATATACAGCTGTGATATGGGAAATCTAGTCCAATGCAGGTTCCCTATAAACTCTGGACACTCTGGACTCTTGCTATCATTTTTCAAGTTTACTGGACAAATCTGATCAGACTGCTGGTGTGTGGGTATGAAGTGCTTTTTATTTGCAGACTAAACAGACCTCACATAACATTAATAAAGAGCCATCAGAGACCATCAGCCATCAAAAGGCATCACTCAGAGTTTAAAAAGCGTTGCGTTGGTCTGTTATATTCAGATTATCTGACTATAGAAAACAAAAACAGTTACCACATTTGGACTTTTACTTACTTAAAAATGCACATGCAAAAATACATTTAGTCTTTGATCTGATACATCATCAGAGATATTATTCAGTAAGTTTGTCGTAGGACTCTGCCAAACAATTTGGACATTTCTCCAAAAAGTAGGATCTTGATATGAAATTGTTTCTTGGAAGTCTCCAAGCTGTTTAATGGCACAGTCAGCTTGGTGTATGTAAACTTCTGACCCGCTGGAATTTTGATATAGAGAATTATGAGTGAAATGATCTCGTTGTACCTCTCCTTGGATCACCACCTTATCGTGGTGGAGGGTTTTGCGTGCTTGAATGATCTTAGGAGCTATGTTGTCTGGAGCAAAAGCTCCTGGTAGGGTCTCCCATGGCAAACTGGTCCTAGGTGACAGGTCAGACAAAGTGTGATCCATAATAACCCCTATGAAGACACAAAAACAGGACTTGTGTACCCTGCCTGGAACAGGGTTACCGGGGCCCCACCCTGGAGCCAGGCCTGGGGGAGGGGCTCGCCAGCGAGCGTCTGGTGGCCGGGCATTTACTCATGGTGCCCGGCCGGGCCCAGCCCGAAGGAGTTACATGAGTCCCCCCTCCCATCGACCCACCACCAATGGGAGGGGCAGTAGTAGGGGTTCGGTGCGTTGTGGATCGGGCAGTGTCCGAAGGTGTGGGCCTTGGCGTTCTGATCCTCGGTTGCTGAAACTGGCTTTTGGAACTTGGAACGTTACCTCACTGGCGGGGAAGGAGCCTGAGTTGGTGCGCGAGGTTGAGAGATACCGGCTAGATGTAGTCGGGCTCACCTCAACACACAGCTTGGGCTCTGGGTCCAATCTCCTTGAGAGGGGCTGGACTTTATTCTTTTCTGGAGTTGCCTATGGTGAGAGGCGGCGGGCAGGTGTGGGCTTTCTCATAGCCCCTCGACTCGGTGCCTGTATGTTGGGGTTTTCTCCGGTGGACGAGAGGGTAGCTTCCCTACGCCTTCGGGTTGGGGAACGGGTCCTGACTCTTGTCTGTGCTTATGCACCGAACAGCAGTTCAGAGTACCCAGCCTTCTTAGAGTCCTTGGGAAGGGTGCTTGAAAGTGCTCCTCCTGGAGACTCTATTGTCCTACTGGGGGACTTCAACGCTCACGTGGGCAATGACAGTGAGACCTGGAGGGGTGTGATTGGGAGGAATGGCCTCTCTGATCTGAACCCGAGTGGTGTTCAGTTTTTGGACTTCTGCGCAAACCACAGTTTGTCCATCACGAACACCATGTTTGAACACAAGGATGTCCATAAGTGCACATGGCACCAGGACACCCTAGGCCGCAGTTCAATGATTGACTTTGTAGTCGTGTCATCGGACTTGTGGCCATGTGTTTTGGACACTCGGGTAAAGAGAGGAGCTGAGCTGTCAACTGATCACCACCTGGTGGTGAGTTGGATCAGGTGGAGGGGGAAGATGCTGGTCAGACCAGGCAAGCCCAAACGCATAGTGAGGGTTTGCTGGGAACGTCTAGCAGAAGAACCTGTCAGATTGATCTTCAACTCACACCTCCGTCAGAACTTTGACCAGATATCGGGGGAGGTGGGGGACATTGACTCAGAATGGGCCATGTTCCGTTCCTCCATTGCTGAAGCGGCTGACTGTAGCTGTGGCCGTAAGGTAGTTGGTGCTTGTCGGGGCGGTAATCCTCGAACCCGGTGGTGGACACCCCAGGTGAGAGATGCCGTCAAGCTGAAGAAGGAGTCCTACCGGGCATGGTTGGCCTGTGGGACACCAGAGGCAGCTGGCAGGTATCGACAGGCCAAGCGATCTGCGGCTTCAGTTGTTGCCAAGGCAAAAACCCGTGTATGGGAGGAGTTTGGTGAGGCCTTGGAAACTGACTTTAAGTCGGCTCCAAAAAGATTCTGGCAAACCGTCAGGCGACTCAGAAGGGGAAAGCAGTGTGCCACTAGCACTGTATATAGTGGAGATGGTGTGCTGCTGACTTCGACTGAAGACGTCATTGGGCGGTGGAAGGAATACTTTGAGGACCTTCTCAATCCCACCGACACGTTCTCCAGTGAGGAGGCTGAGTCTGGGGACATGGGAATAGGCTTGTCCATTACTGAGGCCGAAGTCGCTAAGGTAGTTAAGAAGCTCCTTGGTGGCAAGGCTCCAGGGGTGGATGAGATCCGCCCTGAGTTCCTCAAGGCTCTGGATGTTGTGGGGCTGTCTTGGCTGACACGCCTTTTCAACATTGCGTGGACATCGGGGGCGGTGCCACTGGATTGGCAGACTGGGGTGGTGGTGCCTCTTTTTAAAAAAGGGGACCGGAGGGTGTGTTCCAATTACAGGGGAATCACACTCCTCAGCCTCCCTGGCAAGGTCTATGCAGGGGTACTGGAGAAAAGAGTCCGGCTTATAGTCGAACCTCGGATCCAGGAGGAACAGTGCGGGTTCCGCCCTGGTCGTGGAACACTGGACCAACTCTTCACCCTCTCCAGGATTCTGGAGGGTTCATGGGAGTTTGCCCAACCAGTCCACATGTGCTTTGTGGATCTGGAGAAGGCATTCGACTGTGTTCCCCGGGGTATTCTGTGGGAGGTGCTTCGGGAGTACGGGGTACATGGCTCTTTGCTACGAGCCATTCAGGCCCTGTACAAACAAAGCTGGAGTTTGGTTCGCATAGCCGGCAGTAAGTCAGACTCGTTCCCAGTGAGAGTTGGACTCCGTCAGGGCTGCCCTTTGTCACCGATTCTATTCATAATTTTTATGGATAGAATTTCTAGGCGCAGTCAAGGGATGGAAGGTGTCCGGTTTGGTGACCTCAGGGTCACATCACTGCTGTTTGCAGATGATGTGGTCCTATTGGGGACATCAGGCCGCGAACTTCAGCTTTCGCTGGATCGGTTTGCAGCCGAGTGTGAAGCGGCTGGGATGAGAATCAGTACCTCTAAATCCGAGACCATGGTTCTCAGGCGGAAAAGGGTGGAGAGCCCTCTCTGGGTCGGGGATAGGCTCTTGCCTCAAGTGGAGGAGTTCAAGTATCTCGGGGTCTTATTCACGAGTGATGGTACAAGGGAGCGGGAGATTGACAGGCGGATTGGTGCTGGGTCAGCAGTGATGCGGGCTCTTTAGCGGTCTGTTGTGGTAAAGAAAGAGCTGAGCCATAAGGCAAGGCTCTCGATTTACCAGTCGATCTACGTTCCCACCCTCACCTATGGTCATGAGCTTTGGGTAATGACCAAAAGAATAAGATCGCGAATACAAGCGGCCGAAATGAGTTTCCTCCGCAGGGTGTCTGGACTCTCCCTTAGAGATAGGGTGAGAAGTTCAGTCATCCGGGAGGGACTCGGAGTAGAGCCGCTGCTTCTTCACGTCGAGAGGAGCCAGCTGAGGTGGTTCGGGCATCTGGTTAGGATGCCTCCTGGACGCCTCCCTCGGGAGGTGTCACAGGCGAGTCCACCTGGGAGGAGACCCCGGGGAAGACCCAGGACACGCTGGCGCGACTATATCGCCCAGCTGGCCTGGGAGCGCCTCGGAATCCCCCTTGGAGAGCTGGTGAAAGTGGCTGGGGAAAGGGAGGTCTGGGCTTCATTGCTTAGGATGCTGCCCCCGCGACCCGAACCCCGGACAAGCGGAAGATAATGGATGGATGGATGGATGGATGGATGATCTCGTTGTAAACACTTGTCGGAAAAATGGCTTGTGTCATGTATAATATCCTAAACAACTTTCTAAAACTATAGTTTATTGACGTGGAATCTGTGGAGGGGATAAATAAAACTTAAAGACTTCAACCTAAGTGTATGTAAACATATGACTTCAACTGTACATACAACCCCAATTCCAATGAAGTTGGGACGTTGTGTAAAACATAAATAAAAACAGAATATGATGATTTGCAAATCCTTTTCAACCTATATTCAATTGAGTATACTACAAAGACAAGACATTTAATGTTGAAACGGATAAACTTTATTGTTTTTTGCAAATATTCACTCATTTTGAATGTGATGCCTGCAACACGTTCCAAAGAAGTTGGGACAGGGGCAAAAGAATGGGAAAGTTGAGGAATGCTCAAAAAACACCTGTTTGGAACATTCCACAGGTGAACAGGATCATTGGAAACAGATGAGTGTCATGATTGGGTATAAAGGGAGCATCCCTGAAAGGCTCAGTCGTTCACAAGTAAGGATGGGGTGAGGTTCACCACTTTGTGAACAACTGCATGAGCAAATAGTACAAAAGTTTAAGAAAGTTTCTCAAATATCTTGTCTTTGTAGTGTATTCAATTGAATATAGGTTGAAAACAATTTGCAAATCATCATATTCTGTTTTCATTTATGTTTTACACAACATCCCAACTTCATTTGAATTGGGGTTGTAAAAGCTTAATTCAATTTAAAAGATTCAGTTTAAAAGTCAATTTGAGCAGAGCAGTGCCCAGATCAAAACTCTACAGTTCACCATCTGCATATTGTATGCTAGCATGTGCACAACTATCACAATCTTGACTGTCACATTTTCATTAGCTATCCACACTTTTGTGCACCACTTGATAGTCACTGCTAGCAAGCAGATAAAAGCTTGATGTCACCAAACCGGACACCCTCCATCCCCTGACTGCGCCTAGAAATTCTATCCATAAAAATTATGAATAGAATCGGTGACAAAGTGCAGCCCTGATGGCGTCCAACTCTCACTGGGAACGAGTCTGACTTACTGCCGGCCATGCGAACCAAACTCCTGCTTTGTTTGTACAGGGCCTGAATGGCTCATAGCAAAGACCCCGTACTCCCGAAGCACCTCCCACATAATACCCTGGGGAACACAGTCGAATGCCTTCTCCTAATTCACAAAGCACATGTGGACTGGTTGGGCAAACTCCCATGAACCCTCCAGAATCCTGGAGAGGGTAAGAGTTGGTCCAGTGTTCCACGACCAGGGCGGAACCCACACTGCTCCTCCTGAATCTGAGGTTCGACTATAAGCCGGACTCTCTTCTCCAGTCCCCCTGCATAGACCTTACCAGGGAGGCTGAGGAGTGTGATTCCCCTGTAGTTGGAACACACCCTCCGGTCCCCCTTTTTTAAAAAGAGGCACCACCACCCCAGTCTGCCAATCCAGTGGTACTGCTCCTGATGTCCATGCAATGTTGAAAAGGCATGTCAGCCAAGACAGCCCCACAACATCCAGAGCCTTGAGGAACTCAGGGCGGATCTCATCCACCCCTGGAGCCCTGCCGCCAAGGAGCTTTTTAACTACCTTAGCGACTTCGGCCTCAGTACTGGGCAAGCTTATTCCCCTGTCCCCAGACTCTGCTTCCTCACTGGAGAACATGTTAGTGGGATTGAGAAGGTCCTCAAAGTATTCCTTCCACCGCCCAATGACATCTTCAGTCGAAGTCAGAAGCACACCATGTCCACTATATACAGTGCTAGTGGCACACTGCTTTCCCCTTCTGAGTCGCCTGACAGTTTGCCAGAATCTTTTCGGAGCCGAATTAGTCACTTTCCAAGGCCTCACCAAACTTTTCCCACACCCAGGTTTTTGCCTTGGCAACGACTGAAGCCGCAGATCGCTTGGCCTTTCAATACCTGTCAGCTGCCTCTGGTGTCCTACAGGTCAACCATGCCCGGTAGGACTCCTTCCTCAGCTTGACGGCATCTCTCACCTGGGGTGTCCACCACTGGGTTCGAGGATTACCACCCCGACAGGCACCAACTACCTTGCGACCACAGCTACAGTCAGCCGATTCAACAATGGAGGAGTGGAACATGGCCCATTCTGAGTCAATGTCCCTCACCTCCCCCGATATCTGGTCAAAATTCTGATGGAGGTGTGAGTTGAAGATCAATCTGACAGGTTCTTCTGCTAGACGTTCCCAGCAAACCCTTACTATATGTTTGGGTTTGCTTGGTCTGACCAGCATCTTGCCCCACCACCTGATCCAACTCACCACCAGGTGGTGATCAGTTGACAGCTCAGCTCCTCTCTTTACCCGAGTGTCCAAAACACATGGCCGCAAGTCCGATGACACGACTACAAAGTCAATCATTGAACTGTGGCCTAGGGTGTCCTGGTGCCATGTGCACTTATGGACATCCTTGTGTTCAAACATGGTGTTTGTTATGGACAAACTGTGGTTTGCACAGAAGTCCAAAAACTGAACATCACTCGAGTTCAGATCAGAGAGGCCATTCCTCCCAATCACACCCCTCCAGGTTTCACTGTCATTGCCCACGTGAGCATTGAATTCCCCCAGTAGGACAATAGAGTCTCCAGGAGGAGCACTTTCAAGCACCCTTCCCAAGGACTCTAGGAAGGCTGGGTACTCTGAACTGCTGTTCGGTGCATAAGCACAGACAAGAGTCAGGACCCGTTCCCCAACCCGAAGGCATAGGGAAGCTACCCTCTCATCCACCGGAGAAAACCCCAACATACAGGCGTCGAGTCGAGGGGCTATGAGAAAGCCCACACCTGCCCGCCGCCTCTCACCATGGGTAACTCCAGAAAAGAATAAAATCCAGCCCCTCTCAAGGAGATTGGACCCAGATCCCAAGCTGTGCGTTGAGGTGAGCCCGACTATATCTAGCCGGTATCTCTCAACCTCGCACACCAATTCAGGCTCCTTCCCCGTCAGTGAGGTAACATTCCAAGTTCCAGAAGCCAGTTTCAGCAACCAAGGATCAGAACGCCAAGG
The DNA here is from genome assembly GCF_015220715.1 of Pygocentrus nattereri. Classification (NCBI taxonomy): domain Eukaryota; kingdom Metazoa; phylum Chordata; class Actinopteri; order Characiformes; family Serrasalmidae; genus Pygocentrus; species Pygocentrus nattereri. The sequence continues at coordinate 29,273,236 of NC_051226.1, read as the reverse complement.
CCCACGCTTTCGGACACTGCCCAATCCACAATGCACCGAACCCCTACTACTGCCTCTCCCATCGGTGGTGGGTCAATGAATGAATGCCCGGCCACCAGATGCTCGCTGGCGAGCCCCTCCCCCAGTCCTGGCTCCAGGGTGGGGCCCTGGTAACCCTGATCCGGGCAGGGTACACAAGTCCTGCTTTCTTGTTTTCCTAGGGGTGATTATGGATCACACTTTGTCTGACCTGTCACCTAGGACCAGTTTGCCATGGGACCCTACCAGGAGCTTTTGCTCCAGACAACATAGCTCCTAGGATCATTCAAGCACACAAACCCCTCCACTACGATAAGGTGGTGATCCATGGAGAGGAGGCCCAACCCATGTTGAACCATATTTAAAATACAGTCACCCTTGAATGTGAATGAAATGGTGAGGTTTCTTGGTATGGTGTGACAACAGACTAGGTAGGGGCTGTGTAAATCTGACTGGGCTACCAGACAAAGACTCACAGCAAACACAGCAAAGCTTTGTTAACACATGCAAATGAAACCAAAATACAAAAGAAGTTTACTGAAATAAGCCTGATAGTAGTCACAACACAACTCTCTTTGCTGAGGCTTGAGAGGTGTTTTTAGTGAGTTTTTTTTCTTCTGTAGGAGAAGGTGCTCTACACATGCCTGACAGAACAGCCAAGGAAAGAGAGATCATAAGTGGAGTGAGGAAAAGCGAGTGAGGTGAGTTGTCACAGAACAGCACTTCCTCACCCAGGCATGATTCACTCACAGCATAGCTGTTCATCATTGTAGTCAGGCCATTTGGGTTCAGTCAAAGCATAGCAGGGGTCATCTGTTCACTGGGTTGGGGAGGGCTGGGCACTTCTGTGGTGTGTGTGGGTGGGCTGCATCTCCTCTGGCCTCTTATACGACAGTTCGCTTCAGTGGTTGAGTCTGTGAGGTGTTGAAACAGAGGACTGCAGCAGAGGTTATGAGATCAGTTGGAGACTAACACTCATCAACAAAATCCAACCAGCATCTTGCAGAAGGCAGAAATGAAGGAACACTTCTTATAACCCTCATGGCATGTCTTCTTTGACCTGCATGCTAAATCAGCCTCTCCATTGGTATTGTGGTATTTGGCAGCTTTGGGGTTTACCACACCAAGAACTAGGGCAAATTAGAATCTTTTAACAGTTTCTTTCTCACTTAGTAGCGTTATATAGAGGAATGGCCAGATCTGGGCATTTCTTGTGTTGCACTTCTTACTTATTTGTTGATTATGGGGTCACTTCTTACTTATTGGATTATGGAGTCAGTGGTACATAAAATGTTGTGATGTCTGTTATTAACTTTTATTAACTATTATTACTTGTCTTTAAAGACATAAAATTTTGATCACTGTATTTCAAGAAATTTTAGTATGCAGCATATACAGGCAAGAACATGGAAGAAATGAATAATGACATAACTTTTGTAATCATGGATGTATATATAGATATTACACTATCACATATCCATTGCTAAAGTTATTAAACACCTCCATTAAAAACTGTTTCTGGCTGATGGATCCTGGACTTACTGGAGCTTGTTTAACAACCAACCAGAAGATCCAGTCAACAGGACAATACCATGGTCCAATCTAAACTTAATAAAGGGATGAACTAGTTTCTCATGGTCATGTAAATGATACTGAGTGCTTCCTTTTTTAGAAGGTTTCTTAGAAGAAAGAAGCTGTTAATAATGTGCCTTGTGTATTCAACTTCAAATGTAACTTTTTTAAGATAAAACAATGTGATTCCATAGTGACCTAATGTGTACTCAAGTTCAAATGTACTGCTAAATTATTAGCCAGATTACAGACTGAAAGAGGTGACCCATCAGGTAAGCGACCTCTCATGATTGTTCTTATCCTCAATCTGCCTGTGCTTCTGTTGGTGGCAAGGGACTTCCCAATGTTAAACAGGATCACATCCTCCCCAAGCACCATGTGGAGACTAGCAGCTCACTTCAGGTAGACACCTGAAGCTGTTAACCAATGACAGGAATTAACAGTGATATTGAGCTAGAAACTAAATTTGATCCTTATGATAACCCCTTGTTGTCTCCTTTCCAGCAGGTCCTGGGTGAGGGCTACTTAGCTATGGAGCAACACAAGGAACAGCTTTCATATTCTAACAGACATCCATCTTGGACACAGGAAATGTGGTATCACTGGAGTTTGTCTCTTACATCAGCAGATTGTTGATCTCCTACAGAAAAATCTTGCATACAGTAAAAAGGAAGGTGAGCTCACTGTTTTTGCTGCATGTTGCAAAAAGAGTCCGTTTGAACTGATTAAGAAAATACATTATGATAATTGTATTTAAATGCAAAAGATGCCATAGTAACTGAGTTTTGGGCCATAGTAACTAAGAGCTGTAGCCTAAACTAAGCAGTTGATTTAAACTAAGCATGCTGATTTATCCAGCATGCTTAACCATTATTACCAACATTAAATATACGATTTGCATTTTACAGTTTTACATACTTTTTTATAACATTGTGATGTTATATGTTAGCCTATATCATGTGTGCTGCATAGAAGAACATCTGAAGAAGTCAAAAATACTTAGGGCAATGTAGCATCTTGTAGAGATAAACAGACTGGGCAGTAATGTCTACGGCTGAGCCACAGCATTTTTGAGGTCAGCTGAGAACCAGTCACTGCTCAGTAGGTAGTTATGTTGCTTTCTTTTCCACACTGAATCTACCTGAATAAAAACCCTTAAGAAACTTCAGAGGACCTCAGATTCCCAGCGCTAGTTCCGTATATGACAGGCATTGATTATGTACTGAAATAACTGCGGATTACAATGGTTACTAAGCAGTTATTATAAGGTTGAGGAAAATAAGGCAGCGCTAGGCAGAATACAGTCATAGCACTCACTGAAAAAAATAAATAAAATTTCATCAGCATAAAAAAATGACCCATAATAACTGTTTTGTTCCGATTTGAGTAGGTGTATGACACTGTGCCTGCGCCCCTGCCAGTGAAGACAGATTTGGTGAGATCCGGATACATACATTTTGAACACATGCACATTATATCTTGTAAAATGTGGACATTGTGCCACACTTAAAATTGCATTAAGTTAATCACTGACACATATATCACAAAGTCAACTTTTATTTATATTACGCTTTTTACAACAGGTGTTTTCACAAAGCAGCTTTACAGAAAAATCTGGGTCCAAAACCCCATGAGCAAACCAATGGCGACACACACACACACACACACACACACACACACACACACACACACACACACACACACATATATATATATATATATATATACTGCTCAAAAAAATAAAGGGAACACTTAAACAACACAATATAACTCCAAGTAAATCAAACTTCTGTGAAATCAAACTGTCCACTTAGGAAGCAACACTGATTGACAATCAATTTCACATGCTGTTGTGCAAATGGAATAGACAACAGGTGGAAATTATTGGCGATTAGCAAGACACACTCAATAAAGGAGTGGTTCTGCAGGTGGGGACCACAGACCACTTTTCAGTACCTATGCTTTCTGCCTGTATGACCTCCCTACAATGCCTGGGCATGCTCCTGATGAGGTGGTGGATGGTCTCCTGAGGGATCTCCTCCCAGACCTGGACTAAAGCATCCGCCAACTCCTGGACAGTCTGTGGTGCAACGTGGCGTTGGTGGATGGAGCGAGACATGATGTCCCAGATGTGCTCAATCGGATTCAGGTCTGGGAAATGGGCGGTCCAGTCCATAGCTTCAATGCCTTCATCTTGCAGGAACTGCTGACACACTTCAGCCACATGAGGTCTAGCATTGTCCTGCATTAGGAGGAACCCAGGGCCAACCGCACCAGCATATGGTCTCACAAGGGGTCTGAGGATCTCATCTCAGTACCTAATGGCAGTCAGGCTACCTGTGGCAAGCACATGGAGGGCTGTGCAGCCCTCCAAACAAATGCCACCCCACACCATTACTGACCCACTGCCAAACCGGTCATGTTGAAGGATGTTGCAGGCAGCAGATCGCTCTCCACGGCGTCTCCAGACTTTGTCACGTCTGTCACATGTGCTCAGTGTGAACCTGCTTTCATCTGTGAAGAGCACAGGGCGCCAGTGGCGAAGTTGCCAATCCTGGTGTTCTCTGGCAAATGCCAAGCATCCTGTACGGTGTTGGGCTGTGAGCACAACCCCCATCTGTGGACGTCGGGCCCTCATACCATCCTCATGGAGTCAGTTTCTAACCGTTTGTGCAGACACATGCACACTTGTGGCCTGCTGGAGGTCATTTTGCAGGGCTCTGGCAGTGCTCCTCCTGTTCCTCCCTGCACAAATGCGGAGGTAGCGGTCCTGCTGCTGGGTTGTTGCCCTCCTACGGCCTCCTCCACGTCTCCTGGTGTACTGGCCTGTCTCCTGGTAGCGCCTCCAGGCTCTGGACACTATGCTGACAGACACAGCAAACCTTCTTGCCACAGCTCGCATTGATGTGCCATCCTGGATGAGCTGCACTACCTGAGCCAGTGGTGTGGGTTGTAGAGTCCGTCTCATACTACCACGAGTGTGAAAGCACCACCAACATTCAAAAGTGACCAAAACATCAGCCAGAAAGCAGAAAGGTACTGAGAAGTGGTCTGTGGTCCCCACCTGCAGAACCACTCCTTTATTGAGTGTGTCTTGCTAATCGCCAATAATTGAAATTGTGAAATTGATTGTCAATCAGTGTTGCTTCCTAAGTGAACAGTTTGATTTCACAGAAGTTGGATTTACTTGGAGTCATATTGTGTTGTTTAAGTGTTCCCTTTATTTTTTTGAGCAGTATATATATATATATATATATATATATATATATATATATATATATAACTCATGTTGTTATTATAAAATAATTTAACAAAGAACCTATTTGGCTAGTGATTATGGATTTTGGGTACAAGGGTACAGTACAATGGATTGCAACACCAATATTTCTTCCAAGTTGTTTGCTTATACTTGTACCAACAAAGAGATCCACATGCAGCAAACGTATTATTATTAAAAACCTTTCCTAGTCCTGAGATTCCCCATGTTTCCTCTAGTTGCACTGGACAATACATTTCAGATCCCCTCTCCTCATTTTTGTTATATTTCTATCTGCATCTTGCAAATGCTGCTTTCTCTATATTTCTTTCAAATGTTCTGAAAAAGCATCTTGCTTAAGCTAAAAATTAAGCAAGGTGTCAAATTTATTATTTGTGCATGCTGTGATGCTCTTGAAAGTTTCTTGGGTTTGTTCATTGCCAAACAAAGAAAGAAGCCCATAGCTGCCTAAATAGAAAGAGGCACTGCTGTACCCTATGGCTCTCTTCTTTCCATAGTCTCTTTACTCTTTGACATCACAGCCTTTATCCTCCATTCTACTTTCTTGAGCCAAAATGCAGACAGGTGTTTATTGGTTCAAGTAAAAACCAACGGTTGACATTTGATCTCCTTTAGTCTACTTTTTTAAAGCCCATCTTGTCCACACTTAAAACAACACTGGCAAACAACACAGATGGCTTACTATAAGAGAGTCCCCCCCCCTTTTTTTCTTGCCTGCCGTCTCATTCTCTCATATCTAACACACCAGGGATGCTTTTAACAAGAGAGTTTGCCTCAGCATTTGCGATGCAGGGGTGTCTTCATGTCACAGGCTTGTTCTCTGGGGGATACAACCCCTTTTTTCAGAGAAAGAAATGAAAAGCGAAACCTGTGCTTTCTGAAATGGTTTTGCAAGAAGTTTTCATCACTTGCCATCACCATGCATGTTCAGAAGCAGCTCTCCCTGGCCAGGTTTGAAAGCAGCTTCAAGGCAACAAGCGCCGCAATGCTTTCTGTAAGAATCAAGCTGTCTTTATCTTCCAAGTGGCCACACCTTTAGCCACTGTCTTCTGTGAGTCCCTCCAGCTTTGATCCATGCTTCTAAGAACTGAGAGAGATAGAGCCCTCACTCGTGGCTTCTGTGTTTGGAGAGTATTTCTAGTGTAGCGTTTTGCTTGCTATTACTTCTGTGCAGAGTATATAAGTCTCAAGGGCCAGACTCTCTCCTGGTTCTGTCAAGTTAAGAAAGCATATACAGTGTACAAGAACTTGACTGACATCCCCATGTTGGTATTTTTTTAAAAACTAGACAGAATTAATGTTCTAAAATGGGACACTTTTCCACATAAGCACAGCAACAAACAAACAAATGTGTGTATAAAAAAGAGGCACCCAGCATTTTACACTGTGTTCAAAGGTTTGGCTCGCTTTCAGTCAACAATTGTCAAACATGGTAGTTGAGTTTTTTTCCTGCACTTAGCTGAAACTTTGAAGTGGAATTCAAGGAGACTTCACAGTTCATTTCGTTTCTCAATCAACTCTTTTTGAGGGCAGCCATCTTTGGTGAGAAGAGGTGACAGTGGCAGAGCGAAGCAGAATGACACCATCTGTCAGGGCCCCCATAAACACTCCAAATGAAACATCCATGAGGACATTATTGTGTTATAAATCTCGCCATAAACGTAAATTAAATGCAGGATTAGTTATCAAAGCGTAACTGTGCTTAAACGCACAAACTACTCACAGAGAAGGTCGGTAAATTTATATCAACAGCGATAAACACATTTACAGACCCTTCAGTCAACCAGAGTCACACAAGATTGCTTGCATGGCTGATGTTATTATCAATAACACTAGTTGACATTTTATTTCATAGACTCATATGATTAGGACCAAGTCGGTTCTATCTGAGGAACCAGGTCACCTTGAAAGAAAGCTATTTGTAACATTGCAAATGTTGAGAAAACAGCCATCTCCTATGGAATATTCACCATTATCATAAGTCTCTATCATGCTCACAGTATAAGCTGACCACAGCACAAATGAATAAGATGAAAAATGAAATGACACATTTTGTGTGGAGGTGGCTAAAACGGTTAACCTCTGTCTGTCAGTCTCCTGGACTAATTCTCGTTGATGGACAGTGCTGCACCAATTGTAGTTCTTACTCAGAGGGCCAAGTCACCCGTTATTTGGCAGCAAACGCAATGAGAGTGTTATTAAATCATCTACAGTGGCTTTCTCGGAGGAATTAAGTACACCGAGCGTACTCAAGTAACAAGCTTGTCCATTCTTAAGTAGTATTAAAGGGCAATATTTTAGCTTAAATTAAGAGTCCAGTGGTGCTTTTTGGCACGTGTCACAGCCCAAATGGATTGCTTGACTGCTGATGTATGTTACATTTCAAAGAGGGAAAACGACGCGAAAAGTGTAATGAATTTAAAACGCTGTAATGGGCATGCATATTTATCATGAGTGACAGTAAAATTTGGAAAAACATTCAATTACAATCAGTGGTAATTTATTGTTGTTATTGATTTGTGTAAGGCACACATTAATAAAGAAACATTTCATTACATCAAGGGGAGATGGTGATCTGTGCTTGGCCTTGATGTAATATTTTACAACACAGTAACACTAACAGGAAGGCCTAATAATGTTAAAACACAGCCAGACATTCTCTCAGCAACTTGCAACCATGCTTACTTTCTCACTCCTTTCTCACCGTCTCTTTAGCCTCCTATGGAAATGCATGGTCGAAAAGTGAGGTAGTTTAAGAGAAGATATACAAAGCATGATGGGCAGCTAGAAAACTCACATTCGTGGGTTAGAAAATATATGGAAAAAAGTTTTGGAAAGTGTCTGAGACTCATTGGACTCAGGCTACAGTTGCTGACTAGCACTAGGGCTAAAGAAAAGCAAAACTTGGTTGGAAAATCCTAAAAGCAGTGATGTCTTGAGACTGGGTCTATGATTTTGATGGTATAAGACCAACATAAGGTCAAGCCATAGCTATAGTCCTTGCACTTGCAAAAATAAATGAGGGAAAACATTTTCTTTGAGTAATGCCATAGAAAAAACACTTCTGGTTCCCTAAAGAACTGTGTTGAAAAATGAGATGTAGGTATTCACATAATGTACATTTACATTATATGGAGGTTCTTTGAAATTTCAAAAGGTTCTTTGCATTTACAGATCTCACCATCCATTCTAATGTTCTTTGTGGAACCGGAATTGGCTCTTCAATGGGATTGTAGCAAACGCTTCCATTTGTCTACCTATCTTGTCTTCTTTTCTTTTCTGTCCATTGTTTTGTAGAAAACACTGCCAAAGAAAAATGATCTTCAGTTTCACTTAAAACATAGACTTACCCCCGGTGCTTAAATTATTGTTTAGCATTATTCTTCAACATATTTGACATGACTTTGGACACTGTCTGCAGTTTTATAAGCAATAAATGGCCAGAATGTTCGGTAATGTTGAGAATGTACTCTTCTCTAGTACTCTAGAGAAAAAAAATAGAAAGGAGAATGGCTACAAGCACATTCATCAAAAACCACTACATATGCATAGAGCGGGACTACATATGAATGGAGAAACTTTAGGGCGGTGCTGGAGGGGTGGATAGAGAAGGCAATACATATGTTTGCCTGCAGGGCCAGGTATGGTAATCAGCCAGCCATTAAGATTAAATATGAGATGAATGAGGGCAAGGTGCAATTGAAACCCAGGTAAAAAATGTGTCTAATTTTCTAGATTGCCACCTAGCTTTTTAATTTCAGCAGGTTCTTAGCAGAAATTTGCATGGCATTTAGGTGCTCATTACAATATTAATCTTCCCAAAAAAGTTGCTAAAGGTTAAGCATGATTCCTATATTAATTTTACAGCAACTTTTTTGACCCTCTATAAAGATCCTCATTTCAAACATTGTCATTTGCTTGACTAAGTGGTCTTGAGAGCTACATTGAAGTCCCAGATCCCAAATATTATGTAAGGACAGTCAAAGAAGGCGCTCAGCAAATATTGGTTATGTTCACACAGGTTACTCAGTTATATATTTTTAGTGTTTGGAAAGCAAAGGATATTACACAAAACCCTCAATAACTAAATATATTTTTTTCTGCATTTAGTCTGCCCTCTTTTTTTTACAGCTTCCATTTTTTCATCAGACTTGTTCTCAAAATAATCTGCAAGTACAAGTACAGCGCTCCAAAGTTCAGTCTTATAAGCTGTTTGCTTTTCCTGCTTCTTGTGATTCAAGTAATCTAAATTACAAATTTAGACTCATCAGTCCAAAAAGCCCACTCCGCATCTCAGACGCCCAGTTTCCGTGAGCTAGTGCAATCTTCTTATTGTCTTATCTTCCTTTTGTTTCCTTTTTTCTGTAACAGTTTCTTCACAACAACACATCCTTTCAGACTAGTGTTAGCTTGTCTTCTCGTGGTGGAAAAATGCAAACATTGGCTTCATTCACCAACTGTTCTTAAGAATAAATTTCTTTTGGGAAAGTTCTCTTTTGATTGAATGCTGAGTTAAGGAGATTCGTTTTCAAATATTTCCTAAACATGTAAACTAAGCTTGATTGTCTAATAGATGTTGGAATGGAGTTCCACAGTTTAAAAGCATAATAAGAGAAAGAGGCCTCTCTACGTTTTCTGTATTTAAAAGAAAGTATTTGCAGAAGGCCAGTATCTGAGATCTAAGATCATGTCTTGGAACATAAACAGACAGGTAGCCAGTGCAGTTCTTTCAAAGTGGGAGTGATATTATCTCTCTCTTTGTTTTTGTTCACATCCTTACTGCTTCACTTTGTACAGGTTTGTATTAGAGGATGTATTTTTTTCTTAGGAAGACTAGTAATAAAAACCTTACAGTCATCATTTCTGCCTGCAACAAATGCAAATATGTTTTCTGCTCTTTTTCTGACACTGAAAAAAATGTTATATCTTGTACTTAATCACTTTTGAAGAGATCGTCTCTGCCTTTTGCATAATTGATAATGAAACAAAGGTTTGTCAACCAAGTGAACTTGTTTGTTCCTCAAGTGAACTTTGCCTCAGCTTCACATATCCAGCTCAGCATTCCTCAGTATATAGCAATACCGAGAACATCTGTTGGTGTCAGGTAAAACTGTAAAACAAAGTTTTGGTGCAGAATCATCAAGAAATTATTAGGCTTCACAAAAGTGTTATTTAAAGACACCCACTTTAGCATGTCCAGTTGGCCTCACTGCATGTCTTTAGACTGTGGGAGGAAACCAGAGGAAGCCCACGGAGACATGGGGAGAACATGGAGACTCCACGCAGAGACGACCCTGGTCGCCCGGCTGGGGAGTTGAACCCAGGCCCTCCTTGCTGGGAACGGACAGCACTACCCACCGCGCCACCATGCTGCCCCTAATTAAAGACTCTAATCCAAAAATGTTTTTCTGTATAGCATATCACTTTTTTCATCATATGTGTAATGACACGGTATAGTGGAAGGGCAGAGATCCTACTGTGTTCAAGTGTCCAATGCAATGACTTTTTTTTTAACAGCCCAATATGCATTGATTTTAACTTGCTACCTTTGGGTGTGAATTTGGATGTGCTGATGTGCACTTTATACAAAAGCCTCTGTAATTCCTTTAACCTCTTTAATAGCAGTGGGGCCCAAAGTTTTGTTACACACTTTTATAGCCTAAGAACAACTCAACCAGTTCGCATTGAGGTCCCTGGAGTTACTGAATAATAAGCCTAAGTATGTAAAAAGCCTGGGATTTTATGGGTTTAAATTGTAATATTCTGTGCAAAGTTCTTGTGATTATAAGGTCCTATAGATACATTTATAGTATAGATTAATTTAATTTCAGTAACAATTTATTGCTTGTGTGATTATATCTGTGAGCAATGTTTTTTCTGCATTTATTTTTAAGATTGTTCTGTTTTTGTCTACAGAAGAAATACGGAGGGGTGATTTTCATTTGGTTTTATCAACTGCACTCATCACTGCTCTTGGTCAACTGCACCACATTTTCCCTCGGTATAGTCCTTGTTAATGCAGAGTGACCCATTTTTCTGAACACAGAAAAGACTACAGCCTTGTTTCCATGCTCCCAGTGATGCCATGTTTAGTAGAGGATTTTTGAATTAGGGAGGTTCCTAGACCTTTACAGTCCTCTGTGATTCTCTGACAACTCCACACGTCAACTATCAGCTGGTGTGGTATTCACATTGTAGCCATCATTTTTTGTGTGAGGCACTGACCGCATCTAGGGATATCTCTGAATGGTAACCAATCAAAATGACTCCTTCAGCTGCAGCTTTCTTATAACTTGTACACCCAAGAACTAAGTCCCTCAACAAATGAGCAAACACTGATATATTATGGTGTTTGAATGTTTATGTCTGTTTGTCTGCCTTGTGATGGACTGGCGAACTGCCCAGTGTGTTTCCTACCTTCCGCCCAATGACCGCTAGGATAGGCTCCAGCTCCCCCTGTGACCCAGAAAGATAAGCAGTTTAGAAAATGTGTGTGTGATATTATGATCGCGTGAATATGCTATGATGATTAAGCCTACAATACAAAGGGCATCGTCCCTACATAAGAGTCCAAGACTGTGCTTAACAAAAGTTACATGTAAAATTTCTTTAAATGTAACTGTAAGGCAAAATGATGTGCTTGAAAAGATTAGGCAAACGTGTCAATCACTGAAGTACCACTTTCATTTTTAGGACAGGACTCTTTACTGAATGATTAGTGGTTACTGGATAATAAGCCTTTACTGTTATCATTTGCCACATTTTTGGGTAAATGTTTACAAAAATACATTGGTTTCTCGAATTACTGTATGTTTGTGTGTGGCTATAAATTCTGGGTCTGAAATCTTCGAAACAGTTTAATATGTCATTTACAGCAAGGTCCTGTAAAAATGAGCTGTCCCAGGAATCACAAAAATCACCCTATTGTCATCATCTTAGCACAAACCTAAACACAATTCAGTTCAATTCAAGTTTATTTGTATAGCGTTTTTTACAATGATGTTGTCTCAAAGCAGCTTTACAGAAGTTTGAAAACATACAGTTATGACATAATATCCCCCAGTGAGCAAGCCAGAGGCGACAGTGGCAAGGAAATACTCCCTCAGTCTGGAGGAAGAAACCTAGGGACCAAGACTCACAAGGGGAGACCCATCCTCCTCTGGTCAAACAGTACTTACAGTTTAATAAGCTAAAATAATCGAAGCACTTGCGCGTGTGGTTGCTGAATTCTGTTGTAATTGTATTCTAAATTCTTTGCTGAAGAGTTAAAGCCCGCAGTTGGTCAAGCATCATGTAAGTGCCTGTCCTTTTGTTTCAGAAGGAGTAGCCATTGGTAATGGCTTACCATCTTTTTTAGCTGCTGTTTATAATGGGCTGTTGATAATGCATTTAAAATGTGGAAGCAGCTTTTTTGGAAGCAAATTTATCTCTCAACCATCCAACCTATCCAAGGCCAGGAGTGTCAGATTCTTTCTAAAGTACTCGCTGAGAAAATACATTGCAAGAGTGTTTTGTTGAACTACTTTGACAGTTTCCAAAAAGTGTCCCACATCACTTGCCTGGACACTGTTAGTTTAACAGTACGGCAGCAGAGTTTGGAAGCAATAAACTGAACATGTGCTATGTGGACGTGTCTGATAATATATTAATACAATAATTCGTTCATAGCTGGCGTCTATCATAAAAGCCGACTTAATGACTGAAATAAAATGGCTACATTTTTAACAGCCTAATGTGATCGAAGAAGTCGGTTCTAAGCGTGACTTGTTCAGCGAGCGTTTGCCTTCGTTGGAAGTTGGAACGATCCAGGCTGCGGAAACTTCTGTCCCTCTGAGCGCTGATCATAACAAAGCTCCCTCGCGATCAGAGGCGGAGGACCAATAGGACGACAAGGCGTGTGCTGCTTAAGCTTCTTGTTGGAGGAGAGAGGTGTCACTCCGCTGCGAGGTGGGCTGGCTAATTGAAACGCTGAGCGCAACGCTTCTCATTGTAACCATCCCGCTCGCGAGGAAGGTGGTTGCCCACTGCCCGCTATACTACGATCCTTCAGCGCGTTCGCATGAGAAGCGCCGAGTGACGAGCGCGTGCAGCAGCGAGAGGGGCAAGCATAGCGCAAGGGAAGAAAGACGAGAAAGAGTAGGAAACTTCAAGAGAGAAGTATGGCCGTGTCCGCGACTCCGCCGGTGCTTTCGCCGACCTCGACTCCCGGCGCGGGCAGCCTGTTCCGTCCTGACCCGCTGTACTCCAGTCCGGCCGAGTCCCCGCGCCTGACCAGCAGCATGATCAACTCCTTTATCAGCGGCGGCGGCGGCGGAGGAGGAGGAGGTGGAGGAGGCAACAACGGCAGCGCTGGCGGCAGCAGCAACAACGAGTGCAAAATGGTGGAGGTCCACGGGGTCAAAGTGGCCTCGTTTACCGTGGACGGCCAGGAACTGATCTGCCTGCCGCAGGTTTTTGACCTCTTCCTCAAGCACCTGGTTGGCGGACTGCACACCGTGTACACCAAGCTGAAGCGGCTGGATATTTGCCCCGTGGTGTGCACGGTGGAGCAGGTCCGGATCCTGCGCGGACTCGGCGCCATCCAGCCTGGCGTGAACCGCTGCAAGCTCATCAGCCGAAAAGACTTCGAGGCGCTCTACAACGACTGCACGAACGCCAGGCAAGTTTGTCTCCAGTCGCACGCGACTTTCCGTCCGCACTCACACTCCTCGCGTTCACCACAATGCACGCGTCCGACGCTCACGGACGAGTTGGGGAGAAAGTTTTAAAGCGCGTGCTAGACGCCAACAGTCGGTTCTTTTTGTTTTTGCTTGATTCTAGTTTGGTATTCATGACTGCATTACACTAAAGTGTTCGTGTTGGAGTGAAATTCAGTCACACCAACTCTGTATTGACCGTTTCCTTTAAACAGACTGTAAAACTCGTTTACCCACCAGCCCAGTTAAAAGGACAGTTTATACACCTGCCTAGACTAAAACCGGTCACTGAACTGGGAAAAGAACTCGGTTTAGTTTGACACTCACTCTTTTTTGGTCACTTGAGTGAAATAAGAAAATATCCGCTCTCACGCGACGCGACTGTTTACTCCAGCTCTTTACTCTCACTTTGTTTATTACTTCGAATAAACACCCGCACTGACCACCAAACTGACACGAGCAAGCGGGCGAAGCAGTTTATGAAAGAAGGGTTCAAACTTTTTGGTGTTGATATGTTCCTCGTGTGTGTGTGTGTGTGTGTGTGTGTGTGTGTGCGCGCGCGCGTGCAGCCCTGACCGTCACAGTGAAGCGCATCGTGTCAAAAAAGCCAGAACGTTCAGTGGTGAGTGCTGATTAGACATAAACCAAAAGGAAATGATATTAAAGGCGGTGCGAGGTTTAACCTGAAGAATGAAACCCGCAGGCCTTTTGGAAGTTCATCACACGATCCCACAAAAGTTGAGTCCATTTTCCAGAGAATGTTCGCGTGTGTGTGTGTGTGTGTGTGTGTGTGTGGTGCAGGTGAGTGGTGATGGACAGCAGTATGGTTTAGCGTTGGGGGAAAGCCTTGCGTTCTGTTGCTGTCCACCCTCTGACCTGTGAGGTGTCCAGCTCGTTTGGACAGTGTGTGTTTGTCCGTGTTTAAATAAATCAATGCCGGCGATGAATCACCTCAGCCCGACTCTCTCGCCTCGGCTTGGTGTGGAGATGTTATTCTTAGCTTGTTATCCTGACAGATGCATTAGTGTTCCCATGCTCCTCCAGCAATGTCAGCGGGAGAGAGGGAGGTTTAACGGGGAACAATCTCTTTTCCATCCTCGACATTAAAGATTTTTACCTTCTTCTCTGATTCTATTACAGTTTTTTTCACCTGTTTCTTTTACACCAGTGGTCCACTTGATCCACTAGAACAAGCATTAACAGGCACGCAACTAGAGATTTTGAAAGAACTCCAATAAAATAAGCGTTGATCACGAAAAACTCCTGATAATGCAGTAGAAATATAATAATAATAATAATAATAATAATAATAATAATAATAATAATAATGCTTTTCAACTATAGAACAAATGAACTGAAATGAACATGTTAAAAATAAGCATACATTAAAAATAAAACAAAAAGTACAGGGAAGATTCCTAACACATACAACAGGAGGTAGAAATGAAGCGGAAGACTTCAGAACGACGTTCTATGTACAATTAAGATTTTTCCCACCTATTTTTCCATCTGTACTCTCGACTTTTCTGTATTTCATCGTTACACATCTGAAGTACTATGCTGGGGTCATATATCTGGAGGATTCAGTGATTTCTGCCTTTTTCCAAGTATTAGGAAAGAAATGTCCCGTTTGAATCAGAGAGTAATTAAGTGCAGTACAATGATGCAGAGAGGGAGCAGGGAACACAGGGCTTTGCCATTTTAATATACAGGTATGAGAATGGATTTCACCAGAAAAAGGGGTAAAAATAATTCTTCTGTATGTTCATTTGTGTAGTTTAAAGAAGTTGTTTATATGGAAAACGAGGAACAAGACAAACGTTTAAATAGAAGAGTTTAGGTCCCTTAAACTGTTCCTGTATACACTTGTTTACACTTGTCTTTAAACAGAAGCCAGTGGTAATTCCCCGTCAAGACAGGAATACAAACGTGTGTGTCCGTGCATGTGCATCAGAGAGAGAGAGAGAGAGAGAGAGAGAGAGAGAGAGCCCATCCAGATGGCCATTTCGGGCTGGTTTCTGTAATTAACCTTTTAACGCCCCCCCTCGTCTTCCTCACCGCAACCTTCAGCATTCAAACGCTGCTTTATTAGGTTTCGCGTCGCGCTCGATCAATTCAGCGCAGACATCTGATCAGCAGAGAGAGAGAGGGGGGGGGGGGGGGGGGGGGGGGGGGAGTTAGTCAGTTAGTTACTTAGTTAGTTGTGTAGTTTGTTTGTTGTCTTGTTTCAGTTTCGAGCTTTGAATCAGATTTAAACGGGACCACAACAGTGGACACAGAGCCGCTGTGTGTGCACGTATCTTACAATCACCTTCGAGCGCCCGCAAGTCCCCGCCTCGCTTTTATAGTACGATTTAAACATCATCCACCGTCCCACCACCATATGGCTGCAACTAATGCAAAACGAGAGCCCCTCTCTCCCATGCCTCTGTCCTGAGGGAGAAGGGCTATGTGTGTGCGTTAGGGGTGACAGGGACAGGATCACCGGCACACTTCGCTAAAGTGCTCCAAAATGTCCAAATCAGCAGAGCGCGCGCCTTTATGATTCCTCAGCTCGCAATTGATCTCCAGGTTTTTATTGCATTCATTATTTATTAACAAAAAAAAAAAAGGAGAGAGGCGGGGAGGAATTTGCAAGCTAAACATAACGCTAAACTCGTTTTCACTTCGGGAGGCTGCACTTAGCAAATTGAAGGAGAATCATATTAGAACATCAGCGCGCATCTGCGCCGCTTCTGCTGCGCCTTGATGGCCCTTGCGCTGCTGGACTGGACTGAGAGGACTGGAAAGAACCCGGAGACGCAGATTTAAGTTCACTGTACGACTGATAAGTAGTTTGTGTCGTGGGGAAACCTCCCGCCACTTCGCCCGCTCGGGTTACTCAGATTCATCATAGTCCGACTCTGGAGCGCGTTAACTGCCCGTGCAAGTAAAAAAAGCTACTTTCCCCACTCCTTTCTTTGAGTTCGCTGCTAAGGGCTTGACTCCCCTCGTTGATCATCTGATATGCACATTTTAGCACATTTTAAAGTGACAGTTTGAAGTGATGGTTTTCCCATGCGCGTGCCCGGATCACGTTGACGGGAATGTATTTTTTCCTAATTAGTTCATTCTTAATGACGTTTAAGGAAACAGTAAAGGAATCTATCTTTAATGATCTGGACAAACAAACAAAAAACAAACAAGCAAAAATCATTTGTGTTGTATGCGGTCTGTGTTTGACACCGCAAGTTCTGCGCGCACCTGCGCGTTGACTGCGTTTTCGTGCGTGCGTGTAACTTGAAGCTCAATCGACGAGCAGCGTATTCTTCTACACATGCCTGCGCGACCGCGCGCGCGTGCGTGTGTCCCATATGGGTCTCTTTTTGCCCCTGGCCTCGCCTGAGGCACCCAAGACAACCCGCCACTTCCTCCAGTCGCCTCCTGTCTTCTCCTTCGCGTAGCTCCAGTTTCCCTCTCGTACTCGCTGGCCCCCTTGAATGTCACCTATCCATCACACGTCCACCCCTTTTCCCGTTATTTTCCTGTTACACCCTCTGCTGCCCTTTCTGGGCGGCAAGTTATAAATGAACTACACACAGACCCAAACTCTTCAGGACAGAGCCCTGTGTTTTTCTGCCCCAGCAGTGCGCGCGCGTGTCCGTTTACGTGTGTCTGCGGTGCGACACCTGAACACCTGTGCGCGCGCGTGTACACTGTCTTCATATACTCTTGCACTTTCTTGTACGCTTAAAAAAAGAAGAATGCTTTGGAGTGCGCCTGTAAGGGAGCCACGTTGCGTTACCCCCAAAAAACTTGCAGCGGACGAGTCGTCAAATAATCGTTTTTGTAAATGAGGCGTCCGCTTAATCTCCTTGTTTACCAATTAAATGTTTTTGTTCTATAACCACGCGTCCAAGCCAAGAACCTGTGCTTTAGATTTGGAAGATATTTTGCACATAGAAGCTCGTTAGCAGCACAAAAGCGTTTGACCGCTCCGTTCTGATGGTCGTCCTACACTCATAGGAAAAAAGGGGGTACTACACTGTCACTGGGGCGCTACCCTGCTTGTCACTGGGGCGCTACCCTGCTTGTCACTGGGGCGCTACCCTGCTTGTCACTGGCGGTGGAACCCGTCAGTAGGTGAGCTGACTCTATACACTCTGTTTTCGAGGCCAGGCATTGTTTAAAACATTAGGTTACAAAAATCATATTTAAAGTACACGGTTGGACCTTAAAACCATTGTTGTACCTTTGAGGATGCATTAACATTATTTTTCATGAATAAAAACGTACCTGTACATTTCTTCTGACAGTCTATGCTGATTATTTGTGATGTCCCCCGTTATAGGATGCCCAAGACAACACACGCCTTTCTCAAGTATGGAAATCTCTCGCCTGCTTTCAGAAGCTTTTAATTGAACAGTTTACCCTCAGATGGGTTGGTATAATAACACAAAGATCCCCAGTGCCCTCTTTTTGAAGTTAACATTCCAATATCCACGACCTTTCTGCGTGTCAGATTTATGGCGCTCCATTGTAAAAGCAAAGGTTGGAATACTTTGATATTTTTTATGGCTGGGGGTAGCTTGCTCTGCGAAGTGTCCCCCTGCGCTCTCTCTCTCTCTCTCTCTCTCTCTCTCTCTCTCTCTCTCTCTCTCTCTCTCTCTCTCTAATAAAGCAGCTTGGCCATGCGAGGTCTCCTTAATGTTACAGGGCCTTTTGCTCCGAGCCGCGCAGTGCTTTAATAGCCAGTGCCATGCGGAACCAATGAATTACACACAAAGCCGAGACACATGTGGTCAGTTAGCGAGAGAAAGGCGCTGCCCGCACCTTCACACACGCATTTAACGCGCACGTGCATTACGCTAATAGACGTTTGATAGGCGAAACGTAACGGGCTCGCGTGCGCCACTGTTTAATGGTCGTGAGCGCCTTTTTTCCGAGCTGTAGTTCGGAAATGATCGCTGCGTTTCAGCTTGAGAACGGAGCGGCGCTGGGAGCAGCAGGTGAATTTCGCATGACGAGCTAACTTTGTATAGCGGAACTATCGCGACAGAACCTCAAATCTCAGATGTCCGAAATGGTAACTTTTCAGAAGAAGGAAAGCAACCTTAACTCCGAATTAAATTTAAGGGCGCATGATTCTGTAGGATTCATCACGAAACGCCTACAAGATCCTCGCAAAATCATGTTGACAACTGGTGTCAAAAAATGGAAAACGGCGAAAACAGACATCCGAGCTGCTGATAAAATGTGTGTTTTTTTACCTGTGATATGACAGATTGAGAGATCTTGTCAAGCAGAGTATCCGAGCCGCTTAGTGCAGGAGAGTGACAGGCAGGGTTAGTGGGGAATGGTTGGGTGGATTAGCAGGTGTTCAGGCCAGCTTGGTGTGAGTTGCTGTCTGTTGAAGTGGGTTGGTGGGCGTTGGTATGGGTTGGCACGTCTGGCTTGGTTGAAAATAAAAACTTTTGAAAATAAAGATGTCAAAAACGGTTCTTTCGAACGATGATATAGAGCAACGTTTTGATAGATTTTCTAATAAACGTTTTGTTTTTGTGAATGTGCAAGTGTACCTTTTTCTTCAAATGATGAAAAGATTTAATATCTATTACAGATTATTCGTAAAAACCTGTTCAGGCCAGGAACAATTCACCTTTATTGCTGGGGGGTGGGGGGTGAAGTGGCTAGAGTTACTGTTATTCTAGTTCATGTTGGTTGATTGGAATGGGTTGATACATTTTAGTGAGTGTGGTGGGGGAATTTGGTATCATTAGATGAGGGTGGTGGGAATTTGGCGGGGTTGGGTGTTGCCTGGGGTTTCATAGGATTGGGTGGTGGTGGTGGGGGGGGTCTTGGTAGTGTTACGTGGTGGTCGTCGTTGTTAGTGTTTGGAGAGGTTGCTGGGTTTTTGGTAGTACTGGTGGAGTTGGTGGTGTTAGCGGTAGATAGTAGATCTATTTTGTGCTGTTTACTGTGGAAAGATTTGGTTATGTTGAAGGAGGTTGGTGGGGGTTTGATACGGTTGCAGGTAGGTCAGTAGGGGTCTGGTAGCAGTGGGGAGTTTGGTAGTGTTGGGGAAGCGAGTGAGGATTTGGTGGGGGTTTGTTAGGGTTGGAGGAGGTTGGTGGGGGTGTTGGATCCACTGGTGTCATTTTGACTTTGGGAAAATCTTCCTGAGCTTAATGACACATCTGCAGCCAGGCTATATTTATTACAGTCATGTAGAATAAAATTGATTGTCTCCTAAAATTAATTTTTGGTTTGCCTCTAGCAGTGCTTTAATGGAGGACACTCGGCTCCGTGCAGGAGTATTGTTTAATCACATTAATATCACAGCCCCCAGGACAGCCGAGATAATTGTACAAACGAACACAGAAATATGTATCTCTAACTTTTTATGATTGAATTATGCAAATGACTTATCTTCTGCCCTTCCAAGCACTAATCATCTAATTAGGACTGATGGTTTAAATGGTTGTTTTTGGATGGGGACTCGGGGAGAAGCGGGGAGCAGAAAATTGAAGATGACACCAAAATCAGCAAAGTAGTTCGTGCTGGAAGAGCTGGTGTTTTCTCCTGCTCTGTCTACGCAGCAGGCAGCGAGAAGATGATTAGAGGAATTTAAGGGACTTTAGATGTAAAGCTCCCTTTAATCCGTAATCACCCCCTTTTTTTCTTCATAATTCTGTTTGTCACTTAGTTTGACACTAAGCTTTGGTACACGTTTAGGGGCAGAACTCAATGTGAGTGAAAAAAGTTAACTAGGCACTCAATTGCATAAATTAATATTTTATGGCACCCTCTGTACTGTACCTACCTGTGCGCATAGCTACCAGCTGTTGACCCATTCAGGCAGAGAGTGTGGGTTACAGTAATAAGTGCAATGCTCAGGAGTGGCTTTGGATTGTTGTTTTCGTAGGAATAAATTCTCTTGGTATGGGTGGGGTTTAGCCATCTCCTACATGTGAAGACAGTGGCTTGTACCTTTGCATGCCGGGCTCCACCAGCTCAGGGGTTTGCGAGCCGGGTTAACCTGAACGGCGGCTGACGGAGTGTCTCTCAGTGCTGCCACTGTCAGCTACCTGCAGCTGGGAATGTGTATGCCTGCCTAAATCTACTTACAAGTACATACTGGGTGAGAGCATGAATTAATTAAGTGATTGATTATTTAATTAATTCATTTTTCAGTCTAGGGAATGCGACACTCTTTAAAAAGTTTCGGAAAGAACATTTATATTATATAAAGGTTCTTTAACCTTTGAAAAGACAATGTGCACTTGCGCAACACATTTACAAAACCAGCCCTTTAAAGAACCATCTACTGAAAATGTTCTTCAGGGACCCAAAAGTGGTTCATCTGGAAGATCACTAGAAAGAATGCTTTTATGCACACTTTTTAGGCATAGCGTGTAGGAAGACAGCAGGGTGGTATAAGAGCAAAGTGAGCAAAATTTGATGGATACTTCATACACAAACCCTGAAATGACCTCTTATACCGTTTGTTTCGATACAAAGTCTAAGACCCCATTGAAAATCTGGGATTTTTTCATTTAATCCTGGAAATAAACAGGAGCTTTCAGAATTTTGAAAAATATAAAGTAAAGAAAAGTTAAATGACAAGTAAAACGAAGAAGACATATTCGTGATTCTGGTCCCTATTTACATTTCAGCAAAATCTGTGACACTGACCACGTTAAGGCTAAAAGTCTGATTTTTTTAGTCTTATCTCTGCTGTTCAGACAACTCGGGTGGATTTGATCTATGCATTGTTAAAGCAAAAGGCAGTCACACGAAATACCATGGAAGGTTGAAAGCCATGTACAGGTTGTCATTCGAATTGTTATTCTGATAATATAATTTGTAATGAAAAATCTTGCATTAGAATGTCAAACAGAAGCATTTTTATTAATAGTTTCAGACCTTTGGACCCTACTATAGGGTGGATGACTGTCAGTTTTAAGCAAAAATGTGATTGTGTGTGTGTGTGTGTGTGTGTGTGCACAGGTAACGTCCATAACAATGAACACATTTGTTTCTTAAAAGGAAAATTGAAACCAAGACACATTGGACCCTTTGCGTCTGAAATGATCAAGGCTTAGTGGAGCAATTGTTGTCGCTACATTAGAACTCTTTACTGACCACACTATTTTTGGCTGGGGGTATCAAAAGGAGGGCTAAAAATGAAAGAAGGATAAGATGGAAGGGGCGGGGAGGGGCAAAGACAGAGGTTTATGGCTGTGCAAATGTGTGTGTGTGTGTACCTGAGGCACACTGTGTCTGGGTTAAATCAAGAGAATCCCTGGGTATTTGATGACATCATGGTCAGTTCTGGTGCTCTCACTGGATCTGCAAAGGATTCATTCTGTCTGTGCTTGCCCTGGGCAACCTGGGTCCAATTACATGCACAGACACACAGACGCACACACACATATATACACATACGCACAAACGTAGTAAAAGTATAAACGTATGTCCCCCTCTCCACCAGCCTAGGTCACACATGTTAAGCCTCCAGATTTGGGATTTTGACTTCTTGACATATTCTGCATTTGATACTTATCCAAACAGGATTCCTCCCCTCTTCCTCAGTGCATCAACAGGTCATACAGAAGAGTGAATTGGAGAGAAAATGCAGTATTTGTATGTGAGGGAGACAGAGAGAGATGGACACTGAAGTCTTCCTGTCCGTTTATATTGTTGGAACCAGAACTGCTATCAAATCAGTACTCTTTCTCACACCCATACTTTCCCCCCGTGTATCATTTCTGTCATAACAAAACCTTGTGTCTCTGAACTGCAAGGCAGACTTTCAGCTTTAATTCAAGGGGTTACAAACCCCTTACAAAAATATTGCAGTAACTATTTAGGAATTTAGATTTTTACATAGTCCCTTCATTTTCACAGCCTCACAAGTAATTGGACAGCAGATTCATTGCAAGGTGTGGCCTGTTCTCTCATTATTTTATGATAAATGAAGGAGCTAAAAGGTCTGGTGTTGATTCCAGTTGTTGAATATGCATTTGGTATCTGGTCATGGGAACTCTCCAAAGAGTTGTTTATGCGAGCGGGACATCATTAGGCTGAAAAAAACAAAACAAACCTACCAGATGGATGGCAGAAATTTTAGGAGTGACCAAAACAACAATTTGGTACATTGTTCTGGCGAGCTCAGCAACACCCAAAGGCCTGCAAGACCATGGAGGACAACTAAAGTGGATGATTAGGAAAAAAACCCTTCATAACGGTCAGTCAAGTCAAGGACATTCTACAGGAGTTTAGCATATTGTCAAAGCCACTGAAGAGATGCCTTCTTCAGTGTAAATACCTTAAGATGCAAACCAGTGGTAACACTCAAGAACAGAAAGGCCAGATTAGACTTTGATAGAAAACATTAAAAAAGCCTGCCCAGTTCTGGAGCAAGATTCTTTGGACAGATGAAATCAAGGTTTACTTCTGTGTAGTATGGAGATAGAAAGGAAAGGCTCATGATTTGAAGCATCACTTCGTCTGTCAAGCACAGGGGAGGCAGTGCTATGGCATGGGCATGTATGGCTACCAATGGAACTAAGTTCAAATATTAACAAATAATTATTGTATTTATAATTGTTAGTTTGCCCAGTTACTTTTGAACCCATAAAAAAGGACAGACTATGTAAAAAAATGCCTGTAATTCCTAAATGATTAATGGAATATTTCTGTTAAAATCTTGATCATTGCATTTCAAATTTGTTGTGGTAATGTACAGAGGCAACATTTTAAAAACTGTTCAACTGTTCAAATATTTCTGGACCTGACTGTGCAGTTACAGTTCAGAGATACAAAGTTTTGTTATGACAGCAATAATAATTTAGGGAAAAGGAATGTCTGTGAGAAAGAGTACTGACTGGATAGCAGGTTCAGGTTCAGTTTAAACTGACAGGCAGACATTAGTGTCTGCCTGTCTCTGTCTCTCTCTTGCACACAAAACACTACTTTTCCCCTCTAATTCACTTTTCTGAATAACTTGATGTAATGAGAGTGAAGGAATCCTGTTTGTGTCACTGTCCAAATACTTATGGACCTGACTTTTTTGCTATTTATTTTGGACCATTTATCAATAGATTTTTTCAACTTTATTACACTTAAAAAATTGTCAAGTAGTTCCACAAAACTATGTTTTTATCTAGATGCTTGATTGAGTAATATGTACCCAGAGAATTCAAGTAAATATCACACAAATGTGATTGATGTACAGTCAAATTAACTAGACTGATTGTTTTTATGTATGACTCCTAAGTTCAACAAAATATGGTAATATTCAGCTAATGAACATAGAGGAAGGAACACAATGTAAGAGTTTAAGTTAGATCTATGTAATTATGTTGTTACTGTATAACCCAGCTGTCAAAGAAATATGCTCAGTAATAGGGTATGTGGTAACTCATGATAACAACAAAGCTAGGGGGTTAACCAACTGATTTCTTGATACGTTTAATCTGCAACAACTCGCAAAGCTGAAGCCATCTCATTCACCAGCTTCTCGTTCAAATTTTCCCGTTACAAATTAAATGGCACAGCTATACAGTCTGGCAACTCAGGCACCATTTAAGCTGGAATTGGACAATTCGATCGAGAAGCTGGAGAACGAGAAGCAACTTCAGCCTTGTAAAAAGTGTAACATTGAGAGACAATTCGCAGAGAAGTTTCCTGAGATGTGAGAAAAGCATCTATAGCTGAGCTAAAGGTTAAAGCAGAGTAGAATAAGTCTGAGTTTGTGTTTGTTATATTTTTAGCCTGAACTTTCAGCACATACTGAGATATACTTACAGCCAAGATGGTAAAACGGACTTAAAATGTTGTGCCTCCCAAGGTGGTTTGATTTTTGTTAAAAGGACAAAAAGGCTGTTCTTAATAATTCGGTTGCGACCCCTGAACTACGCTTACTACAGTAAGGGGTGATCAGCGCGTGCCTGTTTGCTTGAACTGTCCGTGGCTCAGTCAGGATTGCACAGTTGCCACCAGCCCAACGAAGGACTGTGAGAGAAAGTGTTTGGGAACTGAGGACACTAAATGTTGAAGTTAGGTGGAATTCTTTCCCATTCTTGCTTGATGTACAACTTCAGTTGTTCAACAGTCCGGGGTCTCCATTGTTGTATTTTGTGCTTCATAATGCGCCACACATTTTCAGTGGGAGACAGGTCTGGACTACAGGCAGGCCAGTCTAGTACCCGCACTCTTTTACTACGAAGCCACGCTGTTGTAACACGTGCAGAATGTGGCTTGGCATTGTCTTGCTGAAATAAGCAGGACGTCCCTGAAAAAGACGTTGTTTGGATGGCAGCATATGTTGCTCCAAAACCTGTATGTACCTTTCAGCATTAATGGGGCCTTCACAGATGTGCAAGTTACCCATGCCATGGGCACTAACACACCCCCACACCATCAGAGATGCTGGCTTTTGAACTTTGCGCTGATAACAATCCAGACAGTCCTTTTCCTCTTTGGCCCGGAGGACACGACGTCCATGATTTCCAAAAACAATTTGAAATGTGGACTCGTCAGACAACAGGACACTTTTCCACTTTGCGTCCATCTCAGATGAGCTCAGGCCCAGAGAAGCCGGCGGCGTTTCTGGGTGGTGTTGATATGTGGCTTTTGTTTTGCATGGCAGAGTTTTAACCTGCACTTGTAGATGGAGCGACGAACTGTGTTCACTCACAGTGGTTTTCTGAAGTGTTCCTGAGCCCATGTGGTTAATATCCATTACAGAATGATGTCGGTTTTTAATGCAGTGATGCCTGAGGGGTCGAAGGTCACGGGCATTCAGTGTTGGTTTTCTGCCTTGCTGCTCACTTGCAGAGATTTCTCCAGATTCTCTGAATCTTTTGATGATATTATGGACTGTAGATGATGAAATCCCTAAATTCCTTGCAATTGCACTTTGAGAAACATTGTTCTTAAACTATTGGACTGTTTGCTCACGCAGTTGTTCACAAAGTGGTGAACCTCGCCCCATCCTTACTTGTGAACGACTGAGCCTTTCAGGGATGCTCCCTTTATACCCAATCATGACACTCACCTGTTTTAAATTAACCTGTTCACCTGTGGAACGTTCCAAACAGGTGTTTTTTAAGCATTCCTCAACTTTCCTAGTGTTTTGTTTCCCCTGTCCCAACTTCTTTGGAATGTGTTACAGGCATCAAATTCAAAATGAGTGAATATTTGCAAAAACCAATAAAGTTTATCCATTTGAACATTAAATATCTTGTCTTTGTAGTGGATTCAACTGAATATAGGTTGAAAAGGATGTGCAAATCATCGTATTCTGTTTTTATTTATGTTTTAAACAATGTCCCAACTTCATTGGAATTGGGGTTGTAGCTAACTACAAAAAGTAGTCCCAAATTCCTGCACTTAACCCAATCCTAACCTTAACTTCAGAAATCAACAGAAAAAATATTTAGCCTGTACTTAAAGAAAGGGGTCCAAATGACGAGCTAAATATGTAGCCTCCCATACACAACCAGCATTCTGTGCACTTTTCTTTCCTCACTAAACTTTATTTAAAAGAGTGTTTAGGGGAGGATCTGAGCAGCTTAAGGGGATAAGCTACTCCGCCAGCCTTTTTACCAAGATCGTTCAACTTCTCTCTCTCCCTCTCTCTTTCTCTCTCTCTCTCTCCCTGACCCTTTCCCTCTCGCCCTTTCTCATCTTCACTCTCTTTGAGTCCATTACAAGGTAGCTCATGAGTTTCCATTTGCCTACAGTAAATAGACTGTCAGTGGGGGTTGGCAGGAAATAAATTTGTCAGACAGCAATTTTCCCCTAGAAGCCAGGCCTTTAAGGCCTAAAACCACACGGATTGACTTATTCCCGACAATGTTAGATGCACTTGTGTTATGCTAGATGAGGGGAGAATGCGATGAGTTGATAAGGCTCTTCTGCCCACTGCCTGGATTTACTTACCCCCATGGATTATTTACTTGATTTCTATTGAGCATAATCTTACTCTTGCTCACCTTTTAAACTTTTTAAATTGAAATACACTTCATGGTCTTCGTTACTCAGTGTGCATACAAAACGCAAAAAAAAAAGTTATTTGGTTGTTTAGTGAACAACTAGGTTTAAAAGATTTGGTTACAACATCTCTCACGAGATGACGCTTGCAGTGACTGTTTCATTTATGTGTTTTCCATTCCAATCTCTCTCATACGTATGGTGATAGCTCTCTTTAATAGAGGGTCCTGGGCTTGATTAGGAACATGCTAGTCTTGTATAGCACTGTAAATTGAAACCACACCATGAGGCAGGTTGTTTATACCCATTATGATGAGCGTCTCTAACTACACTCCAGTCACAATGAGGTTAGGAATGGACCTCTGCCCAATCAGAGCCACGTTTAAGGGCCACTTCCACACCACGCCCCTTCCATAGGATTTTATGACATTTTTGATGTCATAAAGTCTGGAAAGATATGCACGTAGGGAGGGACACACATAAACATGAGCACAAACACAAACTGAAAAAGACATTAACCTCTGGAGAACATATGGGTTGTTCTGAGGCTTTTGCTAGTCAGTCTACTGCTTATTTAAAGAGCTCATACGAAGTCAGAAAGGTAGTGTGTAGCTACATTTTTTATTCATTACAGTACAAACAATGTTAGTGTGCTCTCAAAGGTACATCACTAGTTTTAGGGTCTAACTATATAACTTAAATATGTTTTTATTAGTGAAAAGTGATATAATTGTAACTTTTCATAACCTGATGACAGTGACAGTGTAACACCTTTTATCATGGAAGACTTATTTTTTGTATTTTTCCCTTTTTAAATAAGAGAGTTTAGTGTAATATGTAAATATCCTTAATCTCACTGTCTATGCAGCCCATATATAGAAACTAAGTTGCAGAAACAGCTTGTTTTGAAGTGACTGATTGTCTAATACCACCTTATTCACATATACAGTATCAGCCTATGTCTGTTTAGCTCTGCTCATACTGAAGTGTTTCAACTGCATTTTTGAATTAGGTACAATACAGGACAGACAATCAAAACAGGTCATTTACATATGTCAGTCTTAAAGGTACAGTAACAAAAACTGCTAGTGTAATTTTCAGACATGAGAAAAGGTCATGTTAAAATGAATTATGAAAGCTTTTGGTACATAAACTTACACAAACGTCATAAGTGGACCTCAGGGGGGAAGTACAAGACAAATATAGTACATGCACCCACAAAGATGCAGTATGCCAAACCTTTTTTACCCACTTGCCTGCTTTCTTTCTGTTGACGTTCTTCTCTTTTTCTCGTAATCTTTAATGTTACTACATCTGCATACTATGGTTCTTTGCGCTGATCCTCTCAGCCCTCTCCACTACCCAACCAAACAGGAGATTGAGATTGACAGACACAAACCTATTGTAACCCTACCCACCCTTTTCATCTCTCTCTGTGTCACAACCTCAGTATTTCCACGTGCGTGTGTGTGTCTGTCTCTATGTATCTTCATGAGTATTCACATGGGGGCAATAGGTGATGTGAATATGTATGACAGAATGAAAAGACTGGCAGTGTTTGTTTCTTCATGCACGTTTACATATTGTTGTACTGGTCATCAAGTGTATCTTTGTGGTGTGTGTGTGTGTGTGTGTGTGTGTGTGTGTGTGTGTGTGTGCGCATATGTTTCTCTTAGGGGGTTAGGAGAGCAGAGGGTTGCACCCTCTTCTGAAGAAAATCAGAAAATCGTACGTGGTTCATTACAGGCTAATGTCTCAGCTAGTCTCAGCAGATTGTTCTGGATAGTTAAAACAAATGTGAGTGAGAGAAGCGAGGAGATGTGCACAGTCAATGCTTTATTGTCCTGCTTTGAGTGCAGCAGCCAAACAACCATCAGCTCCATGCATCCATGTCTCAGATATCGTACCGAAAACTAGAGTCAAGAGTAGAAATGAGAGGAAGAGAGAGTGTTTGGAGAGGCAGGAGCGAACAAATGTGTATTCATCTTAGTCATTTCAGGCTAACATTTATGTTGTTCTACCTTTAGTCCTGTATGCATTTGTGCATGTATGTGTGTGCCTGTAAGTTAGCAGGTAAGCAGATGTTTGAATCGTGGAAGGGAGATACCTTTTACAATTTGACCCTTTAATCCCTCTGTTTATTATTTAGTTTTCAATCTTAAAGGGTCCATATCATAAAAACCCAGATTTTCCTGCTGTTTTCAAACTAAAAAAGTTGTAAACATTGTTAATGTTTCAAGACCAAAACTGCCCAGTTTGAAAAACACATGTATACACATATTATCTGCCTATTCAGCCTACAGCAGTTTAGCCGCACCCATTCATGCTGATGTTACAAGAAGAGTTTTAGCCCAGGCTGTTTTTGAGTGAGGCACAATACAGTCAAAAGGCACAAAAGAGGTCATTTACATAATTCAATCTTAATAGTACATGAAAATGGTAATGTTAAAATGAATAATGACTTTGGTATATAAAAACATACAAACATTATAAGTGGAAAGAAAGATACAAATAAATGAAGGATAAGGCTTTTTATTTGGTCACCGCTTTATATTATTTGGTAACCAGTAAGAAACTTGTAATTTATGTAGTTATGTATAAGAATGAGAAAATGAAGTGTGGATTTATATACATATACATATAAATGCTTTGCATTTGAGAACTTTGTGCTCTTTAGCACAATTCACAATTACAGATGAGTTATCCTAATGTTTGAGTATCCAAATACATTTAAGCAGTGTGGTGCCAATTACTATCAGGCTACAACAGCATCTTGTTGGAAAATGACACACATGAACTTTTCAGAACGGCCCTCAAACACTCAGTTTATCATGATTATATGTTAGTGTTAATTACATTAATTATGCATCTAATACTTTGATGATTAAATGTAATTGCTTTACAACTTGGTTGAAAATACTGTGAAATTAATGTCTCTGTAGAATCTAACCCACTGTGTTCTCCTCTTGCTGTAGTCTGGGAGCTTTCCCAAGGTGCCTTAGCGTGAGATTGGAGCGTGAGCGATAGCAGGCCTGCTTGACCTCCCAGTTCCGCCAGGCCTTGTGGGTAATGGATGGGTCAGAGGCCTTTTTTGATGTTTTATTGAAAGATCACTGCGGCTGTCCCGGCTCTCGCCTGCCTGTAAATCAGGGTCCTCTGTGGCAGGTCGGAGCATATGTAGCATGCTTTATGTCAGGCAGCAGCAGGAGGAGCCCCCAATGGCCATCACTCCACTACCCTATCTATCACTCTCTGTTTCTCTCGCTCTCTCTCTTTCTCTCTCTCTAGCTGAAACAGATCCAGTTCAGTTCAGTTAATATTTAATTATCACTGCAGGTCAATTCTGAGATGGACATAAAAAAGAAAACATAAAACAAACAAACAAAAAAAAAATGACAACAATAATAATAATGATAATACGCTTACAAAGGCACAAATCATGTACAGTAATGGGCAAAAACCAGAGATCACCCTTCTCCTGTTAAAACAGCCATTAGGTACAAGTTATACATTTTTTAGCATCAGGAAAAAAGCAGAAACATGATATTTAACAGAAAATTATACAGAAGCCTCAACTACCATGAAGTATTTTGGTTTTCCATTCTTTGCTTTTATCACAGCTTCAATTCTTTCAGTAGATTTGCTTTCAGGTTTTCTAAGAAATCTGCTGGGAGATTTTTTTCAAAATTCCTACAAAGTTTAGCTTTAGAAGTTGGTTGCATGTTCTGCTTGTTATGATTCAAGTAATCCCAATGACAGATTTAGACTTGAGTTTTGATGTTCTAGCATTCTTTTTCCTTTTTTGTCTATTTCCCTTTTTCAGTAATTGGTTCTTGACAGCTACACGTTTTTTTCAGGTCCATAGTGCTGAGCTGTCTTTTTGAAGTTGATGGATGGACAGACCTGTGGATTCTGTCATATCTGAAGCAAGAAAGGAGCTTAACTGTCTCCCATCTGTCAAAAATGAAAGTTTGAACCGTTGTTTATCTGAGGGTGACAGTCTTGGCGCTCGACCAGGTCTTGCACGGTTGTTAGGAGTCTCATTTTCTTTTAATCATTTTTTGAACTCTAGGTCTGGAGGCTCCTCTTACTTTTCATCCATTATGCAAGCAGACCATCTTGTATATAACCTGTTCAGAAACATCTCCTGAAACTAAGAAATTATAATAAGGATTAATGGCTGTTTTGACTGGTGGTCTCTGACTTTTGCACAGCACTGTAAATGGGGATGCAACTGTGACTGTGTGTTCATCACTGCTGTGCTTTCGTGAGTGACCTGACCTCTTGTATTTGTGAGCGTGTGCCTGTACAAAGTTTTGTTGTGTGTGTGTGTGGAGGTAAAAGCTAGTCTGTTGTCCATTTCAGCAGAATAAAGCACTCTCATTCTTACTTTGTTGCGTCCAAATTGCCTAGGCAGCACAAACTACATTTTTCCCCACTGCTCACGCTCAATGCAGCTGTTAATGAGTGAGTTGATGTAGTTGAACGTTTAGTTAATAAATATGTCAGACTTTTACCGCTCTCTTCCCTCTCGTCTTCCCTCGCTCCCTCCCTCCCTCGTTTCTGTCTCGCACTTTCTCAGGGCTTGCAGAGAAATTGCAATTAGTTTTAGATTTACGCTACGATGACAGACAGTGGTATATAAATAGAGGTTAAACACACAATTTACATATTAATTTCATGATTCATTTAATCAATGATTTATGTGGATATAGATTGCTTTTAATCCTCCTCTCCGAGGCACCGTTCTCTCTCACTCTCTCACACACATGCACACTCCCTCTCCTCCGCTCTTCACCAAGCATGACAGAATGGAGTGCCGTGTTCAAGCGCTCGCTCCCTTGCTCATTTCCTCCCTCCCTCCTTCCCCTCTTTCTCTATCTTTCTCTCTCTCTCTCTCTCTCTCTCTCTCTCTCTCTGCTCTCTCTCTCTTCACTCTCAGCTGTTCAGTGGCTCGGAGAGGAATGCGAGCTGAGGGGCTCCAAACGGCACTCCTAATTGGTTTAATTTTTCAGTGCGTGCACCGATCCTGACACTCGTTTACTGCGCGCCGCCATATCTCCTCTTGCTCCGCAATCTCTCTCTCTCTCTCTTGCTTGCCCCCCCCCCCTCGGGTTTCTCTCTCCCTCTCTTCCTCCATTAATAATGGGGTAATAATCGGCCTGGTTAAAGGCATGGTAATGAGAGCAGTGGTAATAGTGATTGGTGGAGGCGCTCGGGTATTCATAACGGATCTCTCATATGGAGGACTGTAATTGAGGCGTGATTGAGACGCATTCTCTCCTCTTCCACAGCTCATTGCTGGAGGGACCGAGGAGACAAGCGCACCAGGGAACCCACAAGAAAGCCTCAGTGGCAGCATTCGGAAAAGCCACCCGTCTGTAATACGTGCGATCCAATGTTTGCATAACACATCAGTAAAGCAAGTCTGATGGAGGGGGGTAAATTTAGAAGCTCCCTCTGTGATATATCCTCTGACCTGGTGGACAGAGGTCAGAAGCAGGCACATGACTTTTGTGTTTTGTTGTGTTTGTCTCGCTCTCAAATGATTTGCCCTGAAACACTCAAAAAGGGGTAAAAAAAGGGGTATTTTTCACTAAAATACTAAAGAGTGAGTGTTAAATGAAATACTTTCTTCTATGTTCTCTTATCTTTTTATATACTTGAAAGAGTTGTAGACCAAAACGTAGAACAGATAAAGTAATACATTATATAGGCATAGGCCAAAATTGTTAAAATTCTTTCTTAATAGGGTTTATTATGATGTCAGCCCACCCTCTGCAGCTATAACAGCTTCACCTCTTCTGGGAAGGCTTTCCACAAGGGCTAGGAGCGTGTTTATGGGAATTTTTGACCATTCTTCCAGAAGCGCATTTGTGAGGTCAGACACTGATTTCGAGAAGACTTGGTTCACAGTCTCCACTCTAATTCATCCCAAAGGTTTTCTATCACAGTCACAGTCATGTTGGAACAGGAGGGAACCATTCCCAAACTGTTCCCGAAAAGTTGGGAGCATTAAATTGTCCAAAATCTCTTGAGCATTGAGTTCCTTTCACTGGAACAAAGTGGCCGAGCCCAACTCCTGAAAAACAACCTCACACCATAATCCCCCCCCTCCACCAATCTTGGCACTTGGCACAATCCAGTCAGATATGTTCCACTCTCCTGGCAACTGCCAATCCCAGGTGGAGAAGCGTGATTCGTCACTCCAGAGAACATCTCTTGACTGCTCTAGAGTCCAGTGGTGGTGCTTTACACCATTGCCTTTGACCCTTTGCATTACGCTTGGTGACGTAAGGCTTGGATGCAGCTGCTCGGCGATGGAAACCCATTCCATGAAGCTCTCTACGCTGTTCTTGAGCTAATCTGAAGGCCACATGAAGTTTGGAGTCTGTAGTGATGTAGTGATTGACTCTGCAGAAAGCTGGCGACCTCCGCACACTATGTGCCTCAGCATCCATTGACCGCACTCTATCATTTTATGTGGCCTACCACTTCGTGGTTGAGTTGCTGTCATTCCCAAACACTTCCACTTTGTTATAATACCACTGACAATTTACTGTGGAATATTTAGTAGCGAGGAAATTGCACAGGTGGCATCCTATCACGGTGCCACGCTGGAATTCACTGAGCTCCTGAGAACGACCCATTCTTTCACAAATGTTTGTAGAAGCAGTCTGCATGACTAGGTGCTTGGTTTTATAAACCTGTGGCCATGAATATTTCTGGCAATATAGTGTGTGTATATATGTGTGTGTATATATATATATATGTGTGTGTGTGTGTGTGTGTGTGTGTGTGTGTGTGTGTATACACACACACACACACACACACACACACACACGCACATATGTATAGAAAAAAAGAGAGTAAAAAAGTGCAACAATTGTAGTCAGGTAATGTAAAAAAAAAAAAATCATAATTGAGTATTTTATGTGAGGTATCCTCCAAACAGACTTTTTTGTTTTTTGTAAGAGTTGTAAATGAAGATTAAAGCTCATGTTGGCAGAGAAGGAACAAATTGGAATGATTTATTAGTGCTGACATCAGTATGTCACTGCAGGGGGAGCGTGGAATAAGAGGAAGGAGAGAGAGAGAGAGAGAGAGAGAGTGTGTGAGAGAGAGAGAGAGAGAGAGAGAGAGAAAGAGGGGAAAGAGAGGTAGGGTGCGGAAAGGTGCGAGATAGCTGCTCATCCTGCGGAAGGTAAATAATGGGCTTTAATTATTTGCTGGCGGAGCTGTTGAAAGCCTGGGCCGATACTGTCACCGGGACGCCACAGCTGCTATGACGTGTGGCTGGGAATGTTAAAGGTGATAATGGAGGAGTGTGTGTATATGTGTGTTTGTGTGTGAGGAGCATTGAGGGAGCATATCTCAAGGTGCTTGGGTGTGTGAATGATGGCATGTGCGAGTGTGTGTGTGTGTGTGTGTGTGTGTGTGTGTGTGTGTGTGTGTTATCAGTCCCTGATAAAGACACAGTGCAGACAGGAGACAGGTAATTGGTCTGTGTTAACCTCACTGCCCTCCTCATCCATTTAAAGTATGCCTTTGGGCCATAGACTAGACTTCAATCATCAATAATCCATCTATAAGCTAAGTGTAATCAATAAACTAATTGAAGATTGAACCACTGCAGCAGATGTATATTGTTATCAGTTGAGCTGTATGACACGGCATCCATCAATATCAGAAAACCTAGAGGAAGGCATACACTAAATAAGTTATACAAACCCTGCTCAAATCAGCTCCCTTGCTTCACATAATAAGGATTCTAGCCAGCTAAACAAATCTGAAGGTCTTCAGTGTATCGTCACTGACCAACGAAAACCAATTTTTGTTGATTTTTAGTTTTCTACTTGTTTCACCACACCAGCTGTGCTTTATGTTGTGTGAAAATTTCATAATGAGTGGACCAGTAGAAATGCTCTAAAATCACCTGGAACAAAATGTCTTTACATTGTCTTACATTGAAAGGTAAGAGTGTTTTTCCCTCTCCTGTAAAAACACTTGTTTTTCTTTGGACAGCAACAATGTGCTTTCTTTAAAGTATGTCAGCACTTACTTGAATTAATGATATGCAAATTCGTTTAACTGTCACATAATATAATTTAACAGAACTGCTCTCATAAAAAACATCACATCTCTGTTTACGCATTCCGAAATATCATGTATCAGTGAGAGCTGTGCTTTTGTACTATTCCTACATTGCCCAGAGATCCTTTACGCTTTTTCGTTTTTCCAGTTTTCCCCATTTTAACCAAAACAGTGGACACTACTACTGGATTCTCATCCTTTTCGATTCATTAGTTTAGCGTTAGCTAGTTTGATGAGGAGCGTTTTTTTTCCTCAAATATTAGCAAACGTCTTCACATTGAGTCAGTCAACATACCGGCTTGAGCCGCTGAAAGCTGCGTCTCACCATCGCTGATGAGCGTAAAACACTGCTGCTGATAACCCAAATCTCTATGAAATGTTCGCATGTGTTCAGAACATGTCAAGCAGGAGATTTCTAGAAGGACTTCAAAGTTTGACTTGTACGAAACAAAATCCAGGCTGAACTCAGTCTTTCTGGCCTTTCTGTGGACCGACACCGGTCAGACAATATGGACAGAAACATCATCACCGCCACAGATGTCGTCTTCAGTAACTGAGGTAACCTGAGGTAAAAAGTTACACACATTTAGCTTAGCTTACCTCAAATATGCTGAAGTAAACTCAAGGTAGTATGACATCAGGAATATTGAGGTGAAGTTGACGGAGCATTGCTAACGTTAAATCTGCTAGCTAACGGTAGCTATTGGAAAAATCTTGTTTGAAAATGTTAGAAAATGCTTGTCTTATGTTGGTAAAGTTATATGTTGGTTTAATGGGGTTTTATGGTCTCTTCTACCACCTATGAAAGTGTAAGCGTGTCACTGGACCCACGTTGTATTTCCACTGTATATTGATTTGTAGCATCAGTGTTAATTTCCAACAAAGTATTTTTGTTACTTTAAATTTTGACTAAACACAACATGCATTTCAGCTGGTAAACCGATTAGAAGACAGCATTTTTGAAACGGAAAAGATTTCATTTTAAAAACCAAGCAAAGCAAATCAGTAGCCACTCCAAAAGTGCTAACTACTGCCTGCAGCCGATCTTTTTAGGCACAGTGTGTCATAAAGGCTGTGCCCCATTTCAGCGACTGCGTACTTCGGAGGTTGCATTTGAAGGCAGCGGCGCAACTAGGCTGTCCCATCTCGAGGCTCATTCAAATGTGTCCTTCTTTTCCATGGCAACAAAGGATCCAACAGAGGTGGACAAAGTACACAAATCATGCACTTGAGTCAAAGTAGAGATACCCAAAGTAAAATATTACTCCAGTAAAAGTAGAAGTCCTTACTCTAGACCTCCACTTGAGTAAAAGTACAAAAGTATTTGGCTTCAAATGTACTCAAGTATCGAAAGTAAAAGTACTAAAAGGTTAATTATGACTCCGATGTCCTGTTATCATTTTTGTAACAAGACTCTTGTTTGGCTTCATGAACTCATTTTAGGTGAAAATCCTCCAGTGTCTCTCTTGGTAAACCAGTCTCTATTAAAGTGATCATAAGCACAAAACACTGGAGGTAAACAGTTTCCATCAGGGAGAACCGAGTGGCTCTGAAATCACTTTTACAAACAAGCAAAGTTTCAGTTTAAGATTACTTTGTAAATTAGTTACAAGTTGAATAAAAACTTGCTTTCAACACAGATTCACAAATAAGTTTTCCTTTACTGTATAGATCTGTAAGTCTCTGTTCATAAACATAAACTAACCGAAACTTATTTACTATAAAATGAAAACGTTTGTATGAATTCAGAAAAAAAAAGAAACATGCCAGTCACAACTGCATATGTCTACATATTTCTATATTGTGGTCTATTTACACAAAGTTAGGTTAGTTCCATCATTTAGGTGACGTATGTGCTCCCAAAACTTTACGCTGCTGCACTGACGTTGAACCGTGTGCTTCTACTGGGTCGGTATGACCAACAGTTCAAAACAAGCTCTAAACAAAGTGACCGCTGTGCCCTGATTGGTGTTCTTGCTTTGCACTTCTTTCGTTTTGACATTTGACGTTTTTATACACACAAAAACCAAAAGGGACGACAGATTTCACAAAGTGTAGTGGAGTAAAATGTAAGATATTTGACTTTGAAATGTGGTGGAGTGAAAGTAAAAAGTCGCCCAAAATGGAAAAACTTAAGTAAAGTACAGATACACGAAAAAAAAAACTACTTAAGTACAGTAACGAATTACATTTACTTAGTTACTGTCCACCACTGGGATCCAATGGGTGGATCCTTCGCCAGCCAGCATATCCCGAGAATCATTGCGTGCCAGACCTTGGGTGGCACTGGCCTCCACAGAAAAATGGGTAGACTGAGTATTAGGTTGTCAGCCCTGTTAGTATTTTACTAATGACTTCTCATTCGATTCTGTATGTGCATTTAACTTCACACCACACAACATTTAAGGAGACTTTTAATTGATAAGTGGTGAACCGTTTTGCGCTGTCGATACCATTGTCTGCTAATGGCAAGAGCAGTGCCGCTTCACCCTGTTGTCGCACCAGCTTTTGACTGCAGTCAAAGTTCAGACAAATTCAGCAATTACCCAGTTTTCTTGCAGAATACAACAGAATA
>NC_051226.1:29196023-29231023 GCF_015220715.1 Pygocentrus nattereri | reverse complement strand
GATTTAGTTGTATACAAAAAGTAGTATCCTATTAGACAAATAGGCTAAATTTGTTTGCTTTTTGCTGCTGTCCTTCATGTTAGCTGGTTCATTCATGTTTCAAAGTTTCATGTCAGCTTACTGCCAGAACATTTACTGGCTAATCTTGGTGGAGACAGCAGTTCGTTTTCTTCTTAGAAATCCCAAAGCTAAACTGTTCCATTTAACATAGCTTGGACAACACCTCATCACAATCTGAACAAAACCGTTGTCAAATCCCTCCTAGCACTTTTGTGCTTTTGTGCGTGTGTGTTCCTCGCTCGCCTCATCAGGTCCGCCTTAATAGCAGCCTTCACAGTTCAGGAATAAATCGCAAACATTTGACCACCTTGTCATAACGCAAAACGCGGCTGTCAGCAGGTCCTCTCGAATGACTAGCAGGATAGTTTAATTATAACATGAGGCTACGGCACGCACTTCCTCTTGCCTGACTGGCAGGTAGCCTACTCGCTCCGCCCACCTCTAAGAGAAAAGAATGCGCGAGAGAAAGTCGGTGTAGTTTGACGGCCGTACCTCGAGGGTCCGCACATTGTTCTTGCAAAAGGGCCTCGCAAATATTCCTGTCACAGTTGGAACAAGTCTCACGCCTCCTCTGTCAAACGCCCCGCGCTTCAGCACCATTTTCCCTCCAAAATGTACTTCTTAGCATTGTTAGGCTTTTCTGCTTTTCTACAATACTTCTCAAAATGATGACTGCTATTATTTGCCTGCTAATGCTGACACATAATTGGATGGTGTCCCCCATAATCCGAGCTGTTAGGCAACAGCGTTGTCAAAACGCTGAACAAGTTATGAGATTAATTTCCTTCAGGACATTGTGAGGTTGTCAGTCACAAAGTGCTTATGAATTATTATTTTTTCCAGCCCAGTGAAAGTTTTCATGTCACCTCGAGACAGTTTGAAGAGATTTGGCTTTCGAATGGTGCAGGACCATCAGGGCAGTTGGCAAAGAGATTGCAGCGCGCACTTTGCAAATCATGGTTACGAGGGTTTAATGACTGAATATATTACCACCCTCAAAGCTGTATTTAACTACTTATACATTCAAAAGTATTTGTGCAGCAGGGAAGTGTTCAACCAATTAAGGGCCAATCTCAACAATGCCAATTGGAAAGCAACTACGCTGTGGCTTAAGATTTGATTGCCAGTTCATTATTACAATAAACATCGTTCGTCATAGGAGAGCATTGGGTAAGCCAATAAATGCACAATTAGCTAAATTATCGTCATTTTAATAATCATTTTTAATAGTTTTACTAATGCTAATGAGAAGATATGCCAAGGGTCCAGCTACAAATGTAGAATATTGAGGTGTGGTCCTGTCAAAATGATAACAGGCCAAGGGTGTGTGTACAAGTGTGGTCGAAAGCTGAAAGCCTCACTTAAAGGCTCATCCAGCTCTGTGAGGCTGACATTCTAATCTCAGGCAAGCTGTCAGACAGCACTCAGATGAGGTCAAACCTAGAACCCCCCCTCCCCCCCCACCCCCTCGCAAAAAAAAAAAGAAAAAGGACACACAAAGTTACACTTCATTTATGTAGCCAGGAAATAAACAGCCAAATTTCCTCATCTCAACATATGGCTTGACTCTCTTGCTTTATCTTTGAGACACTCTCTGTCTCTGTTCTTTTACTCTCTCCAGACATGCGCACGCGCACACACACACACACACACACACACACACACACACACACACACACACACACACAATTTTTAATCCTCCACATTCTCTATGCATCTCCCCTCTATGCCTCATCTTTATGAATTTTAAATTCTTTGCGCGCGCACACACTGTCACACACACACACACACACACACACACACACACACACACACACAGTCATACACACACACGCACTACCATCATACATTGAATCCTACATACAAAAATGTTATGTCGACAATATTTAACTTTATACACTACTGCGCAAAAGACACACCTCCCCTTTCATTTAGTGTGCCTAGCTTTTGCCTTTATTGCAGCTTCCATTATGTTTGGGAGGCTAGATTTCATTTTATTTTAATCTCTAGGAATTTTTTTTCTGCACCCCCAAAGTTCAGTCTTTGAAGTTGGTTGCATTTTGTGCTTCTCATAAAGTAATCCCAAACATATTCAGTGCTGTTAAGTTTTGGGCCCCGGAGTGTCTTGTCCCTTGTTTGCAGAGCATCAGCAGCTTCTTTGTTTGATTTGCAGATTTTCTTCTTTTTGGTGTATTTTCTTTTCTCAGCTTCTTGAGAGGTACACATTCTTTCAGATCCACAGCGTTGAATTGTTGTGACAGAGGAAGGATGAACAGAAACAACTCTTTCCAGATCTGAATCGTGGCTGGGGCTTGATTTTCTTCTCTCTGTTAAAGATGAAAGCTTTAAGTTCTGTTTATCTGGTGATGAAAATATGTGTGGTCTTCTGGGATTTACACGTTTGATTGGAGTCCCATTTTCTTTATATCTTTTAATCATTTTTAAACTCCAGTTTTGAAACCTTTGGCTTTTCCCTTCCTTAGGCAAATGGATTATCTAATATCTACAGAAATATCTCTTGAAATTTCTTGTACATAATGGCTGTTTTTACTGGAAATTAAATAAATGGGTAGTGTCTGATTTTTGCACAATACTGCATATTTTTTAGCAACATGATACTGCAAGAAAGCACCACCTCTTTAACCATATCAGTGTTTTAATCAACCTTTTCCAAAAGCAGTGGCTTTCTTTTGTGTATGTATTCTTTTACATACTTATGTTATTTTGTGTTTCTCATAGGCTGATGGGATCAGATTCAGTCTTTGAGTTAATCTGTAGCACTTGCACCGGCCTGAACCTTCCATTCTGTCAAAATCTCCAGATGAAAGAAACCATTAGTATAATTTCTTGAATAAATCCCTGATTTAGCATGGAAGCGGCGGGTGGCACTGCGCTGTTATCGGCGTGTGTACAATATGAAAATGACTTTTGTCTGACGTAGCACAGCATGTTATTAAATTGATTAAACACATTATCAGACCACTTTTATGCTCAAGCATGTGTGCTGTGTTTGTTGCTCTTCTCCTCTTTTTTTCCTTTCAGCAAAGAGGTAGCACAGAGCCTAGACAACGCACACACACACACACACACCCACACACACACACACCCACACACACACACACACACATACACACACACACACACACATTCTCATGTATGGCCTATATGGTGAGAGCAGGTCCACTGAGTATAGTTCTGCCTGCCTAAATTAAACTGAATCTATGTAACAAAATTTTTTGTTATACAGAAAAGTAACATGTTGTTGTTTTAAGTAAACCTCTTAAAATGGTAAGACAGAAAACATGCCATGTAAAAATGTATGTTATGATGAGATTTGTTTTATATAGATTCAAATGTGATGAAGTGTTCACACAATCTGAAAGGCAACTTGTGTTTTCAGCTGGTGTTAAAAAACGTGTGTGTGTGTGTGTGTGTGAGAGTGTGTGTGTATGTATGGGTACATATAGAGTCCCAAGAAATTATTATAACAATTCTGATGTAACAAAGCAACTAACAGCCTTAAAATGGTGACGTTCAACTGTAGTAAAAATGTCTGTCACCTGCTACAATCTATTTTTTTTTGTCCTTCACATCTTTTGTTCTCACGTCTTCCACTGCTCAAGGGAAGATCGTATTCCTAAAATATCAGAAACCTGATCAGGCATTTTGCATGTCCTCAGTTAGAAGGCCAAGACACGGTAGGTCATAATACCATAGAAGAGAAACGTGCCATGGATAAGCCTTTGATAATGATGATTATATCACACACATGCAGCTCAGCAGAGACAAACCTGAAGCTGGGCTGCGTCCACAGTGAGCCATGTTTAGCAGGAAGTGCTGCGCTGCATTGGGCTCCAGATAATGCGCACTATGACATTTGGTCCTCGTTAATATACCTCTTTGTCACAATCGCTGCTGTAATTGTCTTCTGTGGAGTGCCGTGCTTTTAATTAAAGTGAGTGGTAGGCTCTGACAGAAATGATTTATTTCACGCACTCCGCCACCGGGTCACGCGCGCACTCACGCACACCTCTGACTGCGTGTCTACACACACAGGGCAAATTAATTACACCAAATCAAATTAAACAGCGGCACCAAATCACACTGTCTGTCTGTGTGTGCTGTGGCAGCCCCAACAAGAAGTTTATTAAAAGGGGGGAGGAGAAAAGAGGGCGAGAGATAGAGAGAGAGAGAAATGAAGCATGGCGAAGAGAGGGACATATTTAGGGAATTAAAGTTTTAGGTTTTGTTTCTTGTGGAAAACTGTATATATTTGTGCGTTCATTAGTTCAAAAGGGAGAACGCAGTTCACTCAGTTACATCTCGGATTGTGTTTGCCTATCACAAAACGCTAATAGTCTGCAAAACACTCCATGCATACATATTGCTTTTATATCGGTGGTGGGTGTTTTTAGCATCAGTATTTTACAAGGGTCTCTGCATTAGCAGTATCAAAGTATAAAAAAAAAACTGCTCAAAAAAGTCACTCCTAGATCGCCTTTAGGTCCTCTTTCATGCATAAATGGCATTTCTCTGAAACACACTTTACTTCATTGTCAGATTTTGCTTAGAAACTTTTTTTGCCTCTATGTCCTTCCTGAATTGTAACAGTCTTCTTCTCAATTTCATTAAACCCCTGCTCCATTGCTTTTTTCCGTGTTGCAACAACATTAAGAAAAATTGATTCCACGCAGCAGAAGTGGTCGAGCCGTACACTTGCACCAAATAGTTTAATTGTCTTAAGCGACCTAAATTAGCCTGGTTCCTTCCCTTTGCCCTGTTTCGGATCGATTACAGGGAAAAAAAAATAAACCATCTTTGCAGAGTTTGTTCCTTTGGGCTCAAATATACCTATTTCTTGTCATTTCGGTTCTACAGCAGAACAATTGCGCTCTCGAACAATAGACGCCTTTTTTTTTTTTTTTTTTGCTCCAACAATACGGTGTGTGAAAACATCCTGTTTTTCCCTCCCAATGTTATAAAAGTTAATTAATCGTCCCATCCTGTCTGCTCAGGAGGCAAGGCACAAACATGGGACCTGGAAAAAACGATTAAAGTGCTGGGGGGAAAAACAAGCAGCACTCTTTTATTTCAGCCACTGTTTTAACCCACATGGGTTTGTAGGGCCTACTTAGTGAGTCATTGTTAATTTAAGGCAGTATTTTAGTCAGCTAGCTTACATTTTGCCCATGCATGTGTGTTCTGTAGGATGTATGAATAGATATGCTGACAGCAGTGAGCAGTATTTTGTTGCTAAAGGGACAGAATCTACAATATGGTACATTTTATTGAGACGGAAATAAACGGACAAAGTATTTTTGCACCGTTTATTTTGGAAA
Organism: Pygocentrus nattereri; assembly: GCF_015220715.1. Classification (NCBI taxonomy): domain Eukaryota; kingdom Metazoa; phylum Chordata; class Actinopteri; order Characiformes; family Serrasalmidae; genus Pygocentrus; species Pygocentrus nattereri. The sequence goes on along the minus strand of NC_051226.1, from coordinate 29,225,624 downwards.
GTTGGTCCTGAACTTTTTACAAAATGTGAATGTCAGCTGCTGTTTTTAACTGGGCGAAAAAAAAAAAAACCTTCCAAACATGTTATGCATTATGAGGTTTTGATAAAACAGCAAGTAAATATTTACAGTGCAATTATTAAAAATGACAGCTGATGTTTGTGTTAAAGATGAATGTGTAGCCTTCAGCTTCAAGTACAGTAGAGAGAGCAATTTTCAACTGAATTTCTCTTTTGTTCCTTGTTGCTACTCTGTGTGCTCAAAATGAAAGATACTCTTTTGGGCCACTCCTGTGATTTTAATTAAATAGGGGTCATGTGTACAGTCCACCTCCCACGTTTAAAGGAATTTAATCTGGAGTCAAAGCACAAGTAAGCGAGTGAGCGTGTGCGTACGTGCGCGTGTGTGCGCGCATGCGCGTCCACACACATGTGCCGTGGTCTCAGCCATGTCACTCATGTCGGAACCAAGGTAAGAAGCTGGTGTGTGTGTGTGTGAGAGAGAGGGAGAGAGGGAGAGAGAGGGAGAGGGAGACAGAGATTGAAAGTGAGACAGGCGTGCACCTGCACTCTTAATAACTGCAGTCAAGCAGGCTGGACATCTCTCTTATTCCCCCTGTGTGCCCCTCTGGCTTTTGGTCACCCACACACACTCTCATATTCACACACACTCAGGTTTCCTGCAGAAAGCAACACTTATCAGTGAAGGCGTTTTTTTATTTGGCCTGATTTTGTTTGTGGTTTCATTCTGAAAATGCTTCTCTGAAATGTAGTTGCCTTTTCACTGAATGACTCTTTTTTTTGTGTGTTACACGTTAGATTTTTACAACCTTCTGATTTAGTTAAAACACGTATCGACCAATAAACACGGTGTGTCAAAACGCTTGCGGCCTTGGACTTTAAGGATTAATTAAAAACAAGAAAAGGCTAGATGAACGTAACTCAGATGAGGTAATTATTTCAGCTTTGTGCTGACTTCATCACCACAGAGACTCGGAGAGTCATGTTCAAACCCCTCTCTGCCTCAAGTGTACTTAATTTACTCTTTTGCTAGATCAATGCTTAGCAATTACTGCTCAAGCTAACGGTGGAGCACCTTTTTGAGTGAGGGGATGAGGGAGAGAGGGGGAGAGAGAGAGAGAGAGAGAGAGAGAGAGAGAGAATTATTGAAAACTCCTGAACAAATACAATGTAATTGGCTTGGGCCAGCAGGGTAATTGGCCTGTTCAAAGTAGGGGGAAAGGAGAAAAAAGAGGAAAGTCAGGGGGGAAATGTTAATATTGCACTATTGGTTAAAAATTATGATGACATCAGCAGAAGCAGATGCAAGGAATGAGAGAGAAAGAAAGTTAGCTTCGGACAGCAGAAGGTAAATAAGCATATCATTAACGGAAGATTGTTAGCATGTATTTCTCTCACAGGCTAATGTATTCAAAGAGGTGAGAGTGGGGGAGCGGGAGCGAGAAAAAAAAAAAAAACGTCTTTGCGCTGAAGTGTCACTATTGGAGTGGAGGAGTGGAGAGGGATAAAGGACTAAATAATATCCAGCTGAATAAGGGCTTCTTCTGGCTGCGCAGGTCAGTGGCTCCCGGGGGGCGAGGGGGGAGGTGCAAGAGGCCGTGCCACAAAATAATTATTTAACACTGGGTAAACAGAAAGAGATGTAAAGCCACACACACATATTTACGCAGATGCGCGCATACTAGAGATGGGCATTTCTGTCAAATGTTTGGGAAAACAGGATTCTTTGAAATGCATAGGCATAGATGTCATTGACAAAAGCCTAGCTTTACACCATACCTAGCTGCAGAGTGGATTGTATCTCATTTTCATTTATTTTTTACATTTTTTTATTTGAAGAAGCTCCAAATAGGACTAATAGACTTTCTTCATGTTTTCGTAATTGGCTTAACTACATTAGAACTGCTGACCAAAACAAGGCTCAGGCTTTGCACTGCCCTTTGGCCGAGTATAGAATTCAGACATCTAATGGTTCTTAAATTTCACAACACATAACATTTATAGTGAATCTAATTTCTGTCAGAAACCCTAATTTATTATTTGTTGTTTACAAATTTCATGACTGTTAATTTGTTAATGCGATGAGAGAAGTAATTCTGGGCCATTTCTGTTGGCCCCTACATTTTAAAATGATAACACCTAGTGTTATCAAATGATGCAAAAAATGTAAAAGAATTATGGGGTTTTCTTATGACACCGACATTATATGCTCTTGTTCGTTTGGACACACAAACACCACTCAGTCGCGAACTGACATAGTCAAGACTTTGTATAAAAGAGACCAAGAGATGGAAAGGAAGTGAAATAAGATAGTGGGAGGTGGGGGACGACAGAGAAGGAGGAGGCTGTATTAGTTTTGACCTCCTCTGGGTGAGCAGAGAAAAAGGAAGATTTGATTAAATGGGTGCCCAGGGGTTGTGACCCTGTCTAAACACACTGCAGCTCCCAGCATTAATCAAATAATACTTCAAAAATGTTCACCAGGCTGCCACTCCCCACCTCGCTTATGCACACATACATGACCTGTTGGGGATTTAGGACTGTGTGTGTGTGTGTGTGTGTGTGTGTGTGTGTGTGAGAGAGGCTGAGAGATTAACTGCACCACCTACATCTAACTCAATTTAAGCCAAGTAGTAGGCTTTTTTAATCTTCGACTAATCATTGATCTTAAACACAAAAATCTGCCTAGAAAATGTTAAACAGGTAAAGGAGCCACAGACAAGTGATTTGCAGTTCTGATTTCAACCTTCACGGTAAGTGCTTGAATCGCCTACCCAGGCAACGGTATTTAAGCATTTTAACTCAAAAGATCACACTAGTTGAAATTTCCCTGGAACTGAACCCATGTTAGGGCACCTAGCACACTTACTGTGTCCCATTTCAACATCAAATGATTGTTCACACTGACAGTAAACCAGACCACCTTAAAATGAAATGAAAGCCCCCACAGTTTTCAGTAGATCCTGCATTGTTTAAAATGAGAGCAAGTGTTGGACTAGACATTTTGAAAAGCATATGGGCAGGTAGTGTCTCCCATTAGACTGGACAAAAGGAGTCAGCCGGACAGGGCACAAATGCAGTCTGGTTGGTTCTCCACACAGTTGCTGTTGTCTGGCTGCCCTGGGGTGAACAGGAATTAGAACACCACTAGCACGGTCAAGTGTTGATGTTTCCAGTTAGATCATGCTAAGTGGACTTCACTGCAACCTGGATTTCTCAGTAATTATTAGGCTGCTTCTTCTTCCACACAATCCTAAGCCTTTTAAGGGAGAACAGGGTAGGGGACCTGTCCCTTTTGCATTTCATTTCTTTTAATTCTAGACAAGTGAGTCCTTATATAAACCCTTTGACACCTAGCTAGTAGTGGGTGTTCTCGCTGACCAAGTTCAGCGCAAACCGTAGGTGTGGCATGCTAGCGAAATCAAGTTTCATGAACTCGGTTGTCAACATAATACTTTCCTTACTTATTACAGCATTCAAGTTGCCTTTATAACCTCTAAACCTTGAGCTGTTGGTGATGAACATTGTGTGAGAATCTTGTTTTTGTGTTTCATGATAAGTTCACAACATAAACTGAACATGAATCAAATAATCACATAGGTTCAGTTATATCTACCATCAGAATATCTTCCATCTTCTCAGAGCTGACCTCATCTGCCTCATAAGCTATAGCGCTGATTGAAAAGTGCCCAGTGCTCACGCTCTCTGTATTTTGCATGGATGCATGTCAATGCGTTTTGTTTACTAACTGATTAGTTCTACAGTTTTAGACACACAAATCATTCTGGAGTACTAGTTTAGCATATCGTTTAGTGAAGTATGCAGTTTCCCAGCTTATGTCCTCCAAAATCTGTCCCCCTGCTTGGTGAAGGCTTGTTGTCTTTTTTTTATTCAGGTGCTGGAGTAAACAGAAGGGGGTTGGGATGTAGTCGGGGCAGCTAATGTGGATGAATTACGACAGAAAAGAAAAAACCCATAGAAGCAAAGAGCAGAGTGAATGGGAGTCAACCGGAAGAATAATGGCCGGCGCGACAGTCACGCCTGGGGAAATTTCATCTGCCTTTGTAGCCTGCCGCTCACTAAACAGTTAAAGATTCACAGAAAGGGGGAGACAGAAAGTGTCTGTGTTCGAGGGGGGGGGGTGGTGATAGGGGGAGGGGGGGGTGGTTGAGGAAACAGAAAAAAAAAATCAGGCTATAAGAGTGCAGAACAACGAGGTTATTCTTCAGCACGTTATTATGACATCTGTGTGCTAGTTAAACAGCTTGCGAATATGCTGATAAAAACCGGCAGCTAATTTACGGCGCCATAAAGCCAACTTCACCTTCAGTTATTATCTGAAAATATTTATTACAGACAGTTAAAAAGTCTGAAATTAAATGGTTTATGGCCATTTATTTGCAAACGTAAAGTAAGCAGAGAGGGCCCTGGTGCTTATTACGAATCTGCTGTTTGCTAAAAAACAAACTGGAATAATAGAGATAAGCGCTGTGGCGGGGGAGAAGGGAAATTTCTTTGCTCTTGGGTAAACATGGCTGCTGAATCAATTCACTAGTCTGTCCCTTCGCTCTGATTGAGACCGAGAGCAGGAAGCTCAACGTGTCATTCTTTTCCTTCTCTGTCTTTTTTTTTTAAATGTGTGTGTGTGTGTGTGTGTGTGTGTGTGTGTGTGTGTGTGTGTGTGTGTATAGCATGAAGACACTTTAATTTTTTTTATCTTGCCACCTCTCACAGTGAACACTGCTAAAGAGTCCAAACCAGTCACCTTTATCTCCTGGCACTCATTTTTGAAATATAAAAGATAAACATGTTTTACCACATGGACTAGAAGACTCTAAGCAGCCTTAGAAGTCTTTGGAAATATCCAACTTATAGCAGATGCTAAGAGTTATATATTGTATCAGTAAAGGGACTTTTGTTTAATTTAGGTTAGCCTACCACTTCGATAAATTGGCCTACTTTTTATACTAAGTGCTGCATAAACACCACTGTGATAGCAACGTGGTAGCAATATACTCTTATGTAGAGGTGGGCAATATAGAAAAAAAATGCAATATCATGATATTCATAGATGTTTTCATGATACACGATGTCACAATACACATTGACATCTGAGAAATAAAAGAACAAAAATGAATAGTATTTAAAAATACTATTAAAACTGTATGCAGTGGTTTTATGTTCATATACGGTGTTCTAGTAAATCTAATAAAGCTCTCTTTATAATCAAACATGCAGCTGGGAAGTATCTGTGATGTTCTCAGAAAAGCTTATTGTATCATATTGTGACATCATTTATCACGGTGCTGATAAATATTGTTATATTGCCCAGCCCTACTTTTATGTGTGCCTACTTTGTGTCTATTGATAGGCAACTGTGGGACTGCGTATGTCAAAGACTGGTGTTTTATTTTGTTGCTCATTTGTATTTTTTCACTGAAAGTAATTTGTGTGTGTGTGAGTGTGTGTGTGAGAGAGAGAGAGAGAGAGAGAGAGAGAGAGAGAGAGAGAGAGAGAGATATTATGCTAATCAGAGCTCTTTTTGATTCTGTGTCCCTGGGGGTTACTCCAGCAATGGTTATTTACTTATCGCGCCATCCAGATAACTGGGTGAGATAATGGCCCCCACTATATATCACTGGCTTCATTTCACCAGTAATCCTCTTTCCCACTAGAGTCGATTCCTCTTTTGTCCGAGTAATGAGCTGTAAAATTTAATAATTCACTTTTTGTCCCCTCATTGTAGGAAGTCACTCAAAAGTAAAGGTTCAGCTAGTGAAGTTGGAAAATTATAGCTGGCCATGTCTGTCACCAACAACCTCTCATTCAGAATGATGGTTCAAAGTGCAGTCGTACTAACAGGCTAGCAGGGCAGTTGGATGGAGATCAAAGCAAGCAACCATGTACATAGCAAAAAGGTACTAGCACTTAATGGGCCAGCTCATAAACTGTGTGTGTGTGTGTGTGTGTGTGTGTGTGTGTTAGTTTTCCTGAACATGTATGAAAATATGTCCTAACTTTGTAGGAAAACCAAAAGAAAGGAGAGAACCTACAATGTAGGAACAAGAAGTAGAATATATTACATAGATATAAATATATCACATTGTTATTTTGTTGCTTAAATACAGTGTGTGTGCGGAGTGTGTGTCATTTTACAGTTTGCCACTGTGACTCAGATCCTGTTCCCTGGCCTATAAAGTGATACAGCAGAGAAGTTTGATGCAGGGATGGGCCAGTGTGCAGTGCACTTTTGTGGGTTAATGTTAAAGGATTCCCTCTCAACCTCTCCTTCATCAGTTTCTCTTTCTTTTCTTCTTACCTCTTCTTTAGCTGGTTAAGTTAAACAGATACTGTAATTCATCTTTGGGGGCTTCACTTCATAGGGCTTGTCCTCTTTTGTAGACAATCCCTTTACCTCTCTCTCTCTCTCTCGCTCCCATTCCACAGCTTCTGAAGCCAGACAATGAAAACAAAAAACAATGAGACAAGCCCCCCCACCTCTCTCTCTCTCTCTCTCTCTCTCTCTCTGTCTCTCTCTCTCTCTCTCTCTCTCTCTCTCTCTCTGTCTCTCTCTCTCTCTCTCTCTCTCTCTCTCTCTCTCCCCCCCTTTTCCCCACAACCCCCATTCCGATTTCATGCTCCGGCTGTTGGAGCCCCTTTTGTAGGCTGCATTCTTTCCAGCCCCGCTGGCAAAACTTTCTGCGAAAAGGAAAAAAAGCCCCACAATACTTGCTTGTGTTTGTTTATTTATTTGATTAGTTGTCCTCTGATGATCTCCATGACCTTCTACTAAATGCAGTAAGGTGCACTAATGAAATGAAAAAGAGGTTCCCTCTCCCCTTTTCCTTATTGTGCACTTGCCTACACTTTATTTTCTCCTTCATTGGAGAAGTGTGGATAGTGTCTCTAGTCTTTTCTTTTCCATCATGTTTTTCGGGTGTCACTGGTGGTATCAGTAGCTTTAGTCGCTTTAGTAGAACTTTACAGGCCGTAAATTAAACTGAGAAACTTTTCCACTGCACTTGGCCTAGCCAGGGCCAAATTAAATGGTACTGGGTGGGGGAAAAAAAGTTTTCTGTTATCCAAGCAGTGACTGTGTTGATACAAAGCCTGTTTGTGTAACAGTACAGTTGACATAAGATTCAAATAATGGAATTGACTATACTTATGCAAACATTTTTGATGAGAGAACATGTGGGCCAAAGAAACCAGTAGAGCAAATAGCTTTTGGGTTAATCACTCAACACCAGAGTGTAAAGGGATGGGATCAGATTGTGGGCAGAAAGCGTGTTATATTAAGCACCAAACAAAAAGATTTAGAAGAGTCTATAAGAGTTGGCAGTTCTACGGGCTATGTGAAAGTCGTCAGTTGCCTGTTCGAAACCTCCCACCTCCTCACTCCGCCCAACGAAATGAAGCTGATGGCCACTTCAATAATTCACTAACCCTCTCTGTGTTTGGTCATCATTTTTATGGGGGCCTGTCTTCTGTGCTGTTTTCCACTGCTCTATGATGTTAGCATGAATAATGTATGCCATATTATTTTACATGGGCCTCGGGTTACAGAGCGGGCTTCTGTGATGTCCTTGAGCCTAAATAGGGTGGGACACTTACAAAATGCCTCGCTTCGCCCCAGGGGTAGGCGATAGTGCATATGTCATCAATACAGGATGTACAGGTGGACATGCTTGAAGCGTGGTTGGACAAGTTAAAAAAAAAAAAAGGAACACTGGAAACAGCTTACTGTGTCTAAAATTTCTGTGGTGTTTGAAATAAGATCAGATCTGTTTCGTTTGTATGTGCAGTTATTGTTCAAGTCAGAACAGTAAGATTTCTATCGGGTTACAATAGACCTACCCTAGATTTACATCACAGCTGAGCTGCTTCATACAGACAAAATAGGATATTGCGCTGTTGCTTTAGAATACAGTTGCAATATACCTTTGCACTATGTTAAACCATATTGGTAAATCATTGTGAGATGTATATTATATTATATATTATAATGATCTACACTCACCAGCCACTTTATTAGGTACACCTTGCTAGTAAAAGGTTGGACCCCCTTTTAACTTCAGAACGGCCTTAATTCTTCATGGCATACTTTCAATAAGGTGTTGGAAACATTCCTGAGAGATTTTGGTTGGTTATTTGAGTTACTGTTGCCTTTCTATCATCTCAAGCCAGTCTGCCCATTCTCCTCTGACCTCTCACATCAACAAGGCATTTTCGTCCACACACCTGCCGCTCACTGGATATTTCCTCTTTTTCGGACCGTTCTCTGTAAACCCTAGAGATGGTTGTGTGTGAAAATCCCAGTAGATCAGCAGTTTCTGAAATACTCAGACCAGCCCATCTGGCACCAACAACCATGGCACGTTCAAACTCACTTAAATCACCTTTCTTCCCCATTCTGATGCTCGATCTGCACTTCAGCAAGTTGTCTTGACCACCTCTACATGCCTAAATGCATTGAGTTGTGGCCATGTGATTGGCTGATTAGCTATTTGTGTTAACAAGTAACTGAACAGGTGTACCTAATAAAGTGGCTGGTGAGAGTATATTATATTGTGGAATTTTGCTATTTCAACCATTAATGTGATCTACACAAACATAAATGACTTTGATCAATATAATTTGTTTGAGTACATAAATGGCTTGAAAAGGCGAACATTCACAATAACGATGAACCCCTTGAACCATCCAATATATTCTAAAGCCCCACCACACCCTCACACATATTGCAAAAATGTCTTTAGTTGTTGCTTGTTTCACTTCAAACTTGATTTGGTATGAGAGCATTTTAGAGAGAGAAATATTAACAAGAAAATCAAGCTTGAACAAGAATCCCAAGTGAAATGTCCTGCACTGAGTCAGCAGGTGGACAGTTAGACCCCCCCCACCATCACAACCCAGCTATCTGTTCTCCTCAGTCAAGGTCCACACCTCCTCTTGCTGACCCCTCTATGGCCCCTTTCATTACTGGCATTCCAACAATGTATTTGTTTAAAAAGGAATCAATTAAATTCAAATCTCTCCGAAAGCAGGCTCTGCAAGAAAAACACAGGCCGGTCAATGTTTAGATTGTGCTCTCACTGCATCTTTTCTCCCTGTCTTTTTTTTCATCCTCAGTTCAACCTCTCCTTGTTCATTTTTGCCATCTGTTTTTTTCCTTTATTTTTTTTTTAACGCAGCCCGGAAAAAATACAAACACATAATTACTTTATGCACAAGCACAAGGTGGCTGGGCGCAGTGTGACCTGTTCCACACTCTATTTTCTTTTCATAGTACTGGTGTTTTTGTTCTCCTCCATGACAGCCCCTCCATGCAGGGGAATGACCCCAAACTCATACTCACCACGTAATCCATGCATGTTTGGAGACAGAAATCATTTTGTAATAAGAAAAGAATCCCGGTAAACAGAGATGTAAAAGTTTAGCCCCTGCTCTCCAGGCAGGAAATCGCAAGGCTTTTGCTTTTGTGGAGGTTTCTCGCTTTGGTGGGGGGAGGGGGGGGGGATTTGGATGAAGGGAGTGAGAGTTGGATGAAGGGACTTGAGAGTGAGAGAGGTGGGGGTGTTTTTTTTTAATTCACTTGTCCCTCTCCGCTCCCTATATTTGCAAAGAAATCCATCTGCCCATCTGCGTTTTTTGATGTGATGAACTTGTCGTGGGGATGTAGAGCGAAGCCCCTTGCGGACACTTGCTGTAGGGTCAGCACTAGTGCATAGGGGCCACTGCTACTACAGTAGAGGAAAATGGCTGAAACACTTCTCTTCCTGCACTCACCCTCCTGTATGAACATGTGGAATGCCTACTGCTAATTACATGAGGAGTCTGTGAGGTTGGCAGGTTATTGTTGAAGAACCAATGTGAAGAGACTGCTGTACTGTCTACGCTACTGTGGAGGGATTCTTTTGATGTAATTTTAAGAGTGGCAGAAAAATATAGTCCTGTCAAAACAATCTATGTGGGATTCTTTAACTGTCTTAATGTAAAATTAAGCATTATCTGATACTGTGGTACTGTGAAGTATTTGGAAAATATTGTGATGTTAAATTTTAGCAATATTGCCCAGCACTAATCACGGTGTTAAAGTGACACGTTAGGAAAGCATTTGTACCTTATTCCCATATGCTCGACTGTGTGCTGTCACTGTAATGTGGAGCAAAGGTGTGTGGATGTTAATTGATTTTCTATGATTGGGAGATATGAAGTACTATTTATAATGCCATATTCCCAGTTAAAAAATATAGAGGATGAGGCATAAAATCAGGCCTGCTGATTGGCTAAAGGAAGTGGCAAGGTTGGCAGGATATCATTTTGTAGTCCTAACACTTAATGTTCCAGGTGGTACCAATCAATACACCAGAAAATGGTCTCTTTCTGAGATGAAAAATAAGCACGATAAATGGTTAAACCGTTTTTTTTCTCCTCTGCTTTACTTTTTCATTAATGATGACTAAGCTCCAACTCATAAGCGACTACTGTGTTTTATTCTGTGTCCTCTTCTGAATTCCCTGACTCTATAGGATGGAATTACCTGAAGAAAAAAATGTTATCCTCATTATTAGCTATTAATATTAGCAAGTACATTTGCTGATGTCTTCGCGAACATCACTGGTGATGTGTCCAGAAGCATTAGCTGATGTACTCAGAGAGAGCTATGCTACTAGTAGTACTACTAATAATAAAAGCTACATTTTTCTTCCGGTACTTTTTAGCCATTCCCTAGCTCTGAAGCAAAAGTGAGAGCAAGCACAGTGAAGGCCTGTGCGTTGGAACATAGTCTTTAGTCAAACAAAATAACAAACCGTTCAGTAGAGTTTGTGGTTGTAGTAAATTGTCATTGGTCACTTGGCCACAAAACTGTAATTAATGTAGTAATAAAGAACGGAGATGGCAGTGCCTCACAGACTTAACCATCTGAGGCCACTTAACCTGATCCCTTCTTCTCTTAAGCCATTTCACCTGAGTCTGCGTTGCCTGATGTATGAAAGCTCAGACATATTTTTGCTGATGTGTTTCTCCCGACCTCTGAAGCCATTTTTATGATGTCTGAATCTTGACCCTGTGGTCTGAGCATGTTTTTGAATGGGCAGGTTTTTTGTATATGTATGTATGCCTATACCACTAAGCACTTTCAACTAGTGCAGCTCAACAGCTGAATTTCTAAAACTATTTCATCTATGTCATGTACAGTAAATGTGCTGTTAATGTAGGACATCACATCACTCAATATCTTTAAAAGTTAAATTATGCTGTTGTGCTCAATTCTAGTGTCAGGCTGTGGTTTTCATGCAATAAATCACAACTAAGTTTTTAAACCTGTTGAAAACAAGTTTTAACTGCCACTAGGGTCCGTTACCATGTTTAGCTTTAACTGAGCAAAGACCCAATTAGAAGTGATAATCAAGATGTGTGCACTATAAAAAATGATAAATTAATAATGGAATAAAAATGACTTCACATTATTGTACAAAAATACATTAGATTTTAACCTCAAGTGTAACCCATTTCATTTTCAAAAAGCGTAGCCAAGTAGTTCATGTTTTTTTCATAGTACACGTAAAGTTTGTGTTGTTAAATACACTGAACAAAACACACCTGCAACACAACAAAAAAAAGAACTCACAGAAACATGGTTGGTCTTGAAACAGAATTCCCACATTAGTATTTGGTGTGACCTGTAGCAGGTAAACACATTTCTAGGAAATATATCATATATCAGTCAATTTCAGATGAGCTCAAGCCTGGAGAATGAGAATATGACTTCTGCTGTGAAAGAGTCTTAACTTGTATTTGTTAAAGCAGCGACAAACTATTTATTGAAAATGATTGGTCAGTGTATTTCTAAGCTCATGTGGTGATGTCCATCACAGAACCATGATGATTTTTAATGGAGTGCTGTCTGAGGGGTCGAAAAACACGGTTGTTCAGTCATGGTTTTCTCTTTATGCACAAAGATTTCTCCAGACTTCCTCAATCTTTTGATGTTACTATGTACTGTAAAGGGTGAAATGCCTACAACTGTGCAATTGCTATCTAAGAAACAATATTTTTAAGCTATTGACGCTATTGGATTTTTTGCTGATGCATTTTTGGCCAAATTGTGAACCTCAACCCATCCTTGCTCTAGACTAGGTGTCTAGGTGTTTCCTGAATGCTTCTTTTATACCCAAGCATGAACGCATCACCTGTTTAAGATGTTTTTGAACATTTTACAGTTTTTGTAGTCTTACCTTGCTGCTGTCTCAACCTATTTGGAACATGTTGCAGGCATGAATTTCTGAATGAACACTTGTTTACAAAAAAAAAAACAGTTGATAAGGTAAAACATTACATATTTTGTCTTTGTACTATTTTCATTCAAACACAGGTAATTTTATAAATAACTGCTTTCTGCTTTTTATACTGACCCAGCTAAATTTGGAATTGGGTTTGTAGTTTCAGGATTCAGTTATTGGATCTAGTAGAGCTTTAAAAAGCTTCTGGCTTCAGTTGTAAAAATGAACAGACCTTCATTTTTTTAATAATAGAATTAAACTTTGAATTGAATTGAATCTTAAAGGCATTGGTGAGCGTTTCTCATAAGTGGCTTAAAACTTACATTGATATGTCAGAGTTATTGCATATAAAGCTCTACAAGTTTTCGCCTTTTTTTGCAGTCCCAAAATTGGTTTTCTCCCTATATCTCTCTCTAGCGCTCTCACTTTCTGACCCCCCTTTCTGTCTTTCTCTGCATCAGTCTCATTCTCTCCATCTGTTTGTGTAGATAATGGGACAATGATGTGGCAGTGTCTCACCCCCTTAAACTGGAGGCCATCAAAGAGTGTAAAGGATTCGTTAAATTACCGACTTTTAATTGGAGGCACTTCTGGGATCCTGGCCCTGATGCCATTGGTTGGTTCCCAGCATTGCCATGGCAGCTAATGAGGCTAGCAGGCTTTCAGGCTATCAGGAGCCAAGGCAGGTGCTTGCTGACTGCCGAATACTTTTATTGTGACACACAAGTGCTTCTGGACATAGATAAAACACCCTGTTTTCTGCTTTCCTTTTCCCAGTAGGACCATGAGGAATAAGGGGGAAAATAAAAAAAGAACAGGAAGTGGTGGCGGTGTTGTGTAAGAGGGCAAAGGGGAGATTTGTTTGGGTTTTAATTCAGGATCATGTGTCAGGGTTGAGAGGTTAAAAGGGTTGAGATTAAAGTTAGGGTGTGTTTTAAGGTGCACACATCTTTACCACTGCAATTGTCTATGCTTTTGTGTTGGTTTGTGTGTTTGAAACCTGAGCCTGGCTGTCACTCTGCTTTATTGTTAGAGTGAAGAAGGGTGAATAGTCGAGACAAGGTCTGTATGTCTTTGTATGTGAACGTTTGTATGTACAGCATCAGCTGTGGTTTAGATGTTTTCCAGGTGAGACAGGAAAGAGAGAGAACAAGAGAAAGTCATTTTTTCACCTGGCAGTTGTCCTCCAGCAGTCCCTGCGGAGCAGTTTGCGGCAGGCCATTTAGCACACATACACGAAAGCATGCATACACACACTCTCCTGACATTAGCCAATATATGCAAAACATGCGAAGCACTTGTCCCTCTGCGCATGTCCTCCCACCGCACTTGCTCTACAATGCCTTACCCACCCTGCCTTTGCAACTGTGGGGGGTCAGGGCAGCTATAATGCTGTTTACTTAGACTTTATGTGGGCTGACGTTACACTAGGGGAGTCACAGCCCTGCTATCCTTAGTGAAAGAAGAGGGGGGGCCTTGTTTATGAGCCTTGTTTATGCTAAAAGAGAAAGAGAGGATGAAGAGCAGGAAGGGGGAAGAGAGAGAAAGAGAGAAAGCTGGTTGTTAGTTATGTGAGAAATGGTAATTGAATTGCAGAAGGCTGGCAGAGGGCAGAGACAGAAATTCATGTTCTCCAGCTCACCTCTGTATCACGCCTGCAGTGTATGGTACCCTGATAGCTGATAATGTTGCTGCTGCTTTTAATTCAGTATTTGAAGCTACAGAAGGTGTAGCACCTTGGCTTTCAAGGGAAATGTCAACATGACAATATTAGGCATGGGCAATTATCACAGTGTTTAATTTGATATAATGTAATATTTGAATTTGATTTGCAATTATTTCACGTTTTTTATGTAGTATTATATATTGTAATGTTTTGTAACATACTATAACAATTACCTTTTATCATGGCTCATGATATTGCATTTCTTTAAAAAATACATCTTCAAAGTAAAACAAACTTTGTTCTCAATTGAGACTTTGTTCTTTGTTCTTTGTTCTCTTGTCATTTTTAATAGCAATAATGTTTTGATGCTTATATATTTACCTTTATAAATTATTTACCTTTATATATTATACCTTTTTAAAACGGCTAGTTGGATTTTTAAGGGTTGAAGCTGCACTGTGTAACATTTGGGAATATGGAGACTCCTCTGGTGGAAATTTGTAATTGCATGAAATGTGTATGCTATTTTGAAGCATACACTAGGTTGTGCTTCGGACCATCACGGGTACTGCTAAAGTCTGTGTCTTTGATGATTTTATCCCTTAGTCATCCAAAGGATCATCTAACAAAATTCACTTGAGCTAATATAGAAATGGAATGCCTTTAAGATTGCACTGGGAATTCCCCTAGGAGAAATGGCAATGGCAAGTCAACAAGGATGTATGTTAAAAATGCAAGTGGAAACCTAAATTTAAGTACTTTTTAGGATGAAAGGATTAATTGTCCTTTTTAGCATACTGACTAAACTGAATGTGGACAGGAGGATGCTGTGATTCAAGCCTTTCTGTTCCATGGCATTTGTTTTATGAGCACTGTTGAGACAGAAACTAAGCACCCAGGAACTGTTTCTGTGGCAGCTGTCCAAGAGCTCCCACAACTGTATTTCAATTCACCTCGCTTCCTCGACTGACACAGTTGGACCCTGTTGCCCTGTCTTTTTTTTTTTTTTTACAGGCCTTGGGGCTCTGATCCTAACATTTAACAGTGCTGTTTGCTCACTAGGCCTTGTATAACTTTACAGTAAAGTTAGGGGAGCAGGTTTACAACCCCTGACAGCAGCCAGTAGTCAATGGCAGCACCACTGAAGACCCCAAGAATCAACCTCATCTTTATAGCATTGGCTAGTCCTTAAAAATGTAGTTTGCTGTTTTGAAACAAGGGATATCCTACTGTGGTAGAAGTCTGGAGAGACCAGTTAGTCTAAATTAGGAGCAGCCCTAAGGTTTTTTTGGGCAGTCTAGCCTTGCTTCCCAGTGGTTGACTACACGTGGAATCACTCTGCTGGATGTTGAAAGTTTCGCTCTGCTTCCAATTTCTGCTCCTTCCTTGATGATTGATAGCTCTGAATTGGACCAAACACGTTCTAATGGATTAAAGAATTCAAGGGGTTAGGGGAAGTGACAAAGTGAGACACCACTTGGGCCCCGTTTCTAGAAAGCCTGTTATTTTCTGTGGAGAAGTCAGAAGTACTGTAAGTCTTCTCCGTTCTACTTTGCAGTCTCGTTTCCTCTTCTGTGAAAAGTTGATTTTTAGAGAAGATCTTTCACATTACACTCATCAGAGATTTTGAGAGATTTAGCACTCCCTCTGGCGATGTAATACAATGATCTTTGTCACTGATTGATACCATGCTCGAAATGCTACTGATAGAGCTAATGATAAGTCATTCTATTAATTACTATGAAATTAGATTCTGCCATCCAAGTTGCAATCACTTATGCCTATCACTTAGACCTATTTGTCTAGTGTTTTATCCTCTCATCCACTTGCTTCTTTCGTTTAACTCCTCCAATTTTTCATTCATTCATTCATCCATTCATTCACTCATTCATTCATTCACTCATTCACTCTTGCTTTCCTTACCCAGTTATTTTTTTCTGTTTACCTCTCCCTCTCTTACTCTCCTGTCATTGTAGTGCTGAAACGGCAGTTCTGAACTGCAGGCGTTTTCTTGGCCATGGTTGGTCAAGGAGCAGGGGCTGAGGTTAATGCCCTTGCGGGGACAGCAGGAGCAGCGCAGGCAGAGATTGCAGCGATCAATGCAGTACCGCATTTGCATTACAGTGCTCCGTTAACTACAGATCTGCACATCGATCTCCTGTTCCAGAATGTACTCACGTGGCTCGGCAAGGGGAAGCAGAACAAGAGTAGGGAGGGATGGGTGGGATTAAATGGTTGGTAGAAAGTAGTTTAAACAAGGGGACCACAGTGTCAATACTGTATCTTTGTAATATAAAGAGAATATATTATTGAGTCATGTCCAAAGAAAAGTAGTCTTCATTTTATATTGATATTTGTATTTTCCCATGGTCAGAGATTATAACTATATATTTTTCTATTTTTCCTATCCATTTCTTGTTGTCTTTCTGACAATTTCATAATTATGATTTGCTGGTACACCATTTCAACCTTTTGTGACACATTACAGCTTCTCAAAGTGTATGTTTGTGTGTGTGTGTGTGAATGCCTAGTAGTGAGTCTTGGAGCTCAGTGGAATGGACAGTGATGGACAGGTAAAAAGCCATATGTATGCAGAATACACCGTCAAGAATAGCCGGTCAATAGATACCAAGATAACAACCCTCTCAGCATGCATATGTTTAAGTGTGTCTGCATAGTACGGGTATATATATATATGGGATGAGCAGACCCAGGACACTGCAACTCCACTAGCATGAACCAAAAACTAATTACCCTCTTCATTTCAGCATGCCATGTACAGTACACTTCAGTTTTGATAGTTTTACCATGTTAACGGCTTCTGTTCAGTTTTATAAATATATAAACTTTTCCTCATCACTTCTCTATGGAAACGAGCAAAGATCTTTACTACATTTTTTTTATAATAATGCAAATGTTTAGTAGGGCTGAACCCAAATATTTGTCTATTCAGATATTTCTTTGTTGGGTAGGTATTTGATTTTTAATATTGTGATTCTGCTTTTTTGGGGAGGTGGCTATCAATAAATTCAAAATGCAAAATACTGTAACGTACAGAGTTATCAGGAGAAACTTAGATGACTCAGTATTATGGTCCATAATGCAACTTTATTTTAAAATTTGCTAAAAACAGCTCCAAAACCAGCTTCACTGGTGCTTCACTCTACTCTATTCTGACCGCCCCCCCCCCCCCCTTGTGGTTCAGTCCAAGGGTTTAAGTTGTTTAGGATATTAGAAATTATTTGAAATTGATAAAACCGAATATATTTAGCTTCTCTGATCTGTTGCAATTTGAACAGCTGAAGCTGGCACAGAGAACACTTGTGTGTGTTGAAAGTAAGCCATAATGCATTCAAATGTTTCACGGTGGTGTAGCTGTTCTGTTGTTCACATACGTCTGCTTAGCTTGCAGCTGATGCTGATTATGTCACCTGCATTACAAGCCTACGGCATGAAAGGTTTCACTCTAGTGCTGTAGCCAGGTAAACAAATGTAAGCCCTTCTATTATAGTGGACATTTTTGATGTGTTTTTCATAACATGATGGAAAATATGATTCATAATATGGCTCTAAAACTGTATTATAGAATAGTATAGCAAAACCAGAGTAATAAATCTTGACTTCCAAAGGTTAAAGACAGACCGAAGACCACACTGCACATGGATCTGCTTCTTCCCTTAATGAAAAAGGTTTATTCATGTTTTTAAACGCTGGCATTAGCGCCTGGTGGAATATTAATGGCTGAGGATCCAGCACCTTGATCTCTCATTAATTTATTTATGATATTTGGATGATGAGGGCGTGATGGCTGAGGGTCTAGGTGCTATCTCCCATCTTGTTTTGTAAACATAGGAGTATATATGAATGTGGACTGTCCATGGACTGGTAAACACAAGAATAGCACAGCAAATATAGATAAATACTGCTGAGGGAAAGACATTTTGATGTAAATCCATTGATAAGTAAATCTTAAGAGACAATGGGAATAAAAAATCTTTCACAGCTTTAGTTTGCACACTATGAAACTGTTTAATTAGTCATTGCATTTGTGCTTCATAGTAGGGGTGTCATGATATGCATGTTCATATACATTTTTTTAGACAGGATTTGTGAGCTGATTGACTCTGTGAATTAAATATAGTTAGATTTCATGCTGTAAAATATGTTGCACCAAGAATCTTTTTTACAATTTTGTTTTACACCATCCATAATATTCCTAAAACTAAAAAAAATAGCCAGCTTGCCAGCTCTCAGATCTGGAAAAATCGGACCTCCTGATTAGCCAAGCTGTTTGAAATGTCGAATGGAGAGAGCAAACTTGATTTGGAACAAGAGAAATCATTGTTTAAGAACACTTCAGTTTCCCTGTCGAGTACAACATTGATGAGCAAGGACTGGAAGATCAAACGGTTACAGTGATCCAACATTTCACACTAGTATCAATTACCCATGCTAATACCTTGACTATGCTAACTCATTTTTGAAGACGTCATCCAAATGTGTGTTACTGGAGCAAGAAAACAACATGAAGTTAATGGAGCAGCGCTTGCATACTCCTGTTTTAGGTGGAGTGGGAAAGTTTAAATGAGAGGCTGGCAATGAGGAAGCCAACTTCAGTCTTGTGGAGAAAACATGAGTCATTGCAGCTGCCTCTCTACAGGTTTCAAGCAGCCAGTAAGTGCTGATTCTGGTCAGGCTAAATAACTCTCTCCACATGGATCTACACCACTACTAAGTTGTAGAGTTGCAGTTTGCAGTTTCTAAGGTCTGCTCAGTGATTGAGCCATTAAAAAAAAAAAAAAAACACCTCTCACATTAATTTCAGCCAGAAGATAGGAGCCGCACTTCATAGACACATGCAAGATCTAATTGTAAATGAACATAAAGTTAATTTAATTTTGAGACATAGCCTCATAATCTACCTTTTTAGTTTACCTTTAATTTCAATGGCCACAATAATGTGTTTGCCAGACATACTTTTGTTGAGAAAGCGACATTCCCAGTTATACCTTCAACAAGCAAAAATTACCAAGATACCAAAAAGTTGTTTTTTGAAGCTGTCCTTTAAAGAAGACATTTAAGTCCCTAAAGGACTCTAATGAATGCTTATTTAAAGAATAATTTTTGTAAGTAAGATAGGTGAGTGAGAAGAACCCTTTTAAAGTGTAAAGAGCCACCACATAATGCAGAGATTCTTTATGAATTTATGTAACGTGCGGACAGAATAGCAGACGCTCGTAGGTAAAACGTTATGAGGTTTAATACCAGAGCTAATCAGGAAAATCCAAAGAGAGAGAAAACACAAATTGTATTTAAAGTTCAGCCTGAATTCACAACACAAAACAGTCCAGGCAGGCAAAAGTACACTAGGGCAAGACCGGGTAGTCGAAACCGGGTCAAACTTGGTGAAAGGTCAAAACACAGGAAACACAAAGTAGAGAGAACGCTCTGTAATTGCATCAAACAATACCTTGCAAAGATTCTAACTAAAGTCCCAGCTTATATAGGTTGGGACTGAAGTTTGTCAGGTGCTAGTGATCAGTACTCAGGCGACTGGGATTGCTGACAGGTGCGGGGGAAGATCAAGTGATCCCCCGAGCACTCTAGGAAATGAAGTCCGATTCCCCCATTGACTACGTGACCACACGACCACACCGACCATCACCGGACACACGACCAGGAACCCGACCAGAGTTGCCGGAACGCAGGAACGACTGCGATCCTTGTACCCCAGACCTGAGACGGGTGGGCAGAGGGCAGGAGAGGGCAGGTTTCAACTGTGAAAGTCCCGGACGAGACACGGATCCAGCATGTCTCTAGCCAGCACCCAGGACCGTTCCTCCGTGCCATAGCCTTCCCAGTCCATGAGGTACTGCAGTAGCCCGCCACATCTGCGGGAATCTAGCAGTCTCCAGACAGCATACACTGGCGCTTCTTCCATCAACTCCGGTGGCAGTGGCATTGTGTCTGGCATCGCCTCATCCAACGGTCCTGTAACCACAGGTTTTGCAGACAAACATGGAAGGAATTAGATGTGCGATACCTTGGGAGTAAGTCAAACTTATACGTTACTTCATTGACTCTTTTCACAATCTTAAAAGGCCCTATATACTTGGGAAACAATTTTCTACAACTCCCCTCAGGTCGTTGGAAGTTCTTGGTGGATAACCACACTCGATCTCCTGGATTGTAGATAGGAGTTGCACCCCTACACTTATCCGACTGCGCCTTTTGTCTACGAACTTCTGTCCTGCGATGTGTTTGTTCCCATACCTGCTCACTTCTTTTCATCAATTCGTCCACCGCCGGAACATCTGTTCGGGCCCCTGTCCAGGGTGCAACAGGTGGCTCGTAGCCTAAAATACACTGGAAAGGGGTTAAACCAGTTAAACCAGAGCTAATTAAGAAGTTTTGTGCCATTTCTGCCCAGATTAAATAGCGTGACCAGTCTCTAGGGTTCTCATGACAGAAGAGCCGCAAGAACTTCCCTAGTTCCTGGTTAGCCCATTCACATTGTCCATTGGATTCAGGATGGTAACCTGAAGACAGACTGATTTAGACCCCTAAATGTTCAAAAAACGCCGTCCATACCTGAGACGTGAGTTGGGGTCCTCGGTCGGAGACTGTATCTTCTGGAATTCCATAAACCCGGAAGACTACTTGAAATAGGGCTTCAGCCGTCTGAAAGGCGCTGGGAAGGGCTTTGAAGGGTACAAACCTGACTACATTAGAGAACCTGTCGATCACCGTCATTATGGTGGTGAAGGTCTGCGAGGATGGTAAGTCAGTCACAAAATCTATGGCGATGTATGACCATGGTCTACTGGGAATTGGTAAAAGTCATCCCGCCAGCAGTACTTTAGCTGTTTTACATTGGGCACAAATAGAACATGAGGCCACAAAGGTGTGAACATCTTTGATCATGTCCTCTAACCAATATCTATTAACCAGGAGTTGTTGGGTGCATGTTTCACCTGGATGTCCTGACGTTAATGAGAAATGTGCCCAGGTGATGAGCGCTGGTCGGAATGAAGGGGGTACATGCAACTTCTCAGGGGGACACTGTTCAGGTATGCGAATGATTGGTAGAGCTTTCTCAATCTCCTCATCTATCCTCCAATGAATGGATGATATATTCGCCTCTGGGGGGGAGAATCAGATGTGGATCTTTGTCTTGTTCATGATTGGTTCTGGTGTGAAATTTCCTGGACAATGCGCCTGCCTTGATGTTGCGGCTTCCGGGTCTATAGGTGATACTGAACTGAAAGCATGAGAAAAACAGAGACCACCTAGCCTGTCTGGCATTAAGCCTTTTAGCTGTCCTAAGATATTCTAAATTCTTATGATTGGTAAGTACTGTGAACGGGTGGTTGGCGCCCTCCAACCAATGTCGCCATTCTTCAAGTGCTAATTTGATAGCCAATAATTCTCTATCTCCTATACCATAATTCCTTTCAGTCGGGGGTAATTTATGAGAAAAAAAATGCTACTGGGTGTAATTTCACAGGAGACCCGGTCCATTGTGACAGAACTGCCCCTATATCTGTTTCTGAAGCATCTACTTTGACTACAAAAGGCAGATCAGGATCAGGGTGAGCCATTATCAGAGCATAAGTGAAAGCTTCTTTAAGATCTTGCAATGCCTCTTCTGCCTGCTCATTCCAATTGATTCTCTTGGGGTTCCCTTTTAGCAAAGAAGTCAGAGGTGCAGCAATTGCACTGAAATTCCTAATAAAGCAATGGTAAAAGTTAGCAAAACCTAAAAACTTCTGCAACTCCTTTACAGAAGTTGGTTGCGGTCAATATAGAACTGCCTCTACCTTATAATCGTCCATGACTATCCCATGTGGACTAATGATATACCCCCAGAAATTTACTGAGCGTAAATGAAACTCACATTTCTCTACTTTTAGAAACAAGTTATTCTGTAGTAGCCTTTTTAGAACCTCTCTCATGATAGATATGCTTCTCTAAGGAGGGAGAATACACCAATATATCATCGAGATAAACGATTCTGAGTTTACCCAACATGTCTTGCAGGACATTGTTAATGGACGCCTGGAAAACAGAGGGGAGCGACATAGAGCCCAAAAGGCATAACTAAATATTCATAGTGCCCCCTGGTGGTCAAAAAGGTGGTTTTCCACTCATCTCCTTCCTTTATCCGTATTAAATTATACGCACTACGGAGGTCTAGCTTGGTGAAGTATTGGGCTCCTTGGAACTGTTCAGTGAGCGCCCTTTGGATGACGCCCTTCTCCGCCGTCTGCATAGTTGGCAAGGTATTCTGTAATGTGCGGACAGAATAGCAGATGCTCATTGGTAAAACGTTATGAGGTTTAATACCAGAGGTAATCAGGAAAATCCAAATCGTAGTTAAAGTTCAGTCCGAATTCACAACACAAAACAGTCCAGGCAGGCAAAAGTATACTAGGGCAAAACAGTAGTCAAAACCAGGTCAAACTTGGTGAAAAGTCAAAACACAGGAAACTCAAAGTAGCAAAAACGCTCAATAATTGCATCAAGTAGTTTTTTTTTATTGCTTGCTGATACCGATAATGATACATAATGAGCATCCTAGTTAGAATTAAGAACTTCTTAGTATAAAAAAGTGCAGTGTACTTGTTTACATGATTACCATATTTTAAATTATGTGCATTAGCTAGCTGTTACAGTATTTACCTCGAGTAGCATTGTAATGGAGAAGGCTGGATTTTGTTCCAGTGCTTCTGTACAGCTGTAAATAAGCTATGTTTGATAGATTTGATCCCATGCTCCTTATCATTCTCTTTCACCAGTCTCTGTAGCACAGTGACAGTAGGCCTCACATCCGGGGCTAATCAAAGGAGATAACATGTTGAATTTTACGTCTTGTTGAAGTCTTTATTAGCTGTGAATGTCCCCTAAAACCAGTGATGCAGTGTGCGATTTCAGAAATGTTGTTGCTCAGTGACAGCTGTGCTTTTTGTGTACAGATGAAGCCTAGGATTTGTATACTCAAACTATATGAACATATACAGCCCGATTGACATGCTAAGTGAGACACCACTTTGGTGTGGTGTAGTGGGTAACACCTCTGCCTTCTATGCTGTAGACTAGGGTTCAATAGCACCCTACATTATACCAATAAGAGTCCTTGGGCAAGACTCCTAACACTACCTTCGCCTTCCTGTGTAAAATGATCAAGTTGTAAGTCGCTCTGGATAAGAGCATCAGCCAAATGCCGTAAATGTAAACAATTTCTAATAAAGCTGTTTTATATACAAAAAGTTTCATATGCCAAAAGTGGCCAACAACTTTGTGTCTAACTGACATGGCGTTAGCAACACTTTACTGTATGAGCAGACCCCTGTACACTGCCAGCTTCTGTTGTTTATTCAGCACACACTTGGCTTATGTCAGGAGATAAATTTTTTTTAGTAAAGGTGTGAGTAACTCAGCACAGTAATGGGCTGATACCTGAAAGCAGTAATCTGTATCGATGCATCCCTAATATTCATGTGATTAAGCAATTGAAACTGAACATTTGACAGAAGGGTGGCTCCTGTGTATCTGTTTGAGTGTCTCTAACTGTGGACCCCCTGCCTTCCATCAGGCCACGGCTAACAATACAGCACTGATTAAAGAGAAGTGAGTGCTCGGCTACCCGCACAAAAATAGACCTGCTCTCACCATGAGGGCCATCCCCTGTGAGCCTGTATGTGTGTGCGTGCATGTGTGGCACTGTGTGTGTGCGTTTTTATCTGTAAGAGATAATACTAGAGAGATGGAAAGACATCAAGAGTGATATTGTTGTAAGGTCTGTCAAAGGGAGGGGTCTAGTGTGGGCTATGTTGAGCACACGCAACAAGACGTGCGCACACACACAGACATGTTGTCTTGTGATCTTGAGGCTTAATGGGGCCCGGATCTTTTTCATGTTTCATTGTGTGTTACTTTTATCCACAGGCTCACTAAGTGTGCTCTTCCCCCATCCACCGCATTCCTTCTCCATGCAACACAGCTTGTTTCCTGATATTGCACATTGTTTGCCAACTTCAAAAAGATCCATTTTAAACATGTGTCCATTTAAGACTGTACAGGAATCCATAGCGTCTGGTCCACATTACGCCGCCCCATTTAACCATTAGCATGTGGTTGTGCTAATCAGAACATACATGGATTTACAGTGCAAGGCCTACACATGCCCGCAGGGGTCATGAACACAGACACAAACTGCTTTTAACAGGAAAATGGAAAGAAATGCTTTACTATGTTGTAGAGATGTCACAGTAGTTGAGTTTGCATGCTAAGCATATAAGCTAAGAAAAGGTTTAGCATGATGAAAATGAGTCATCCGTTTGCATAAGTGATGGTTTCTTCTTAATCTAGTCGTCTTTCAAAAAATTTTGCTGGCCATACAGTAATTTTATTTTTATTTATTTCATTTTCAGCCAAGACAATAAATAATTAAATAAGCCTACAAGGCATTTACATTTCAGGAAATGTTTCCGAGGAGATTAGACGTACGATGATCCACTTGTAAACAGGGAAACTTAAAGTAAAATAAGTGTTAAAATCAGAGTTATACAAATACATTACAAGATATAGAGAAAATACACTCCTAAACAACAGCAAGGGACCTGGTAGATGAACAAACCTGACACTGTCAGATACACAGTTCCCAAAGCTTTCATCTATGACAGATCAGATTATCAAAAAACAAAAATTCAGGTTTTTCTGTCCATCCCTTGACTGTGAGAAGACAGCTCAATGCTATGGATCTGAAAGAATGTGTAGCTGTCAAAAAGCTGTAACTGAGAAAAGGAAATAGACTAAAAAGTAGAAAACTATGAAGTTGCTATTGTTCTCAGAACAATGGACTGACCGAGCCCAGATGCAACCAACTTCTAGGACTGAACTTTGAAGGTGTGAAAAAATAGCTCTGCGTGTGTTTTTGAAAAAGTGAAAGCAAGCCTTCCAAAGAGGATGGAAGCTGTAATAAATGCAAATAATAGACACACAAATGACTTATTAATTAATTCATGTATTTGAAATAATTTGTGATTATATTTAGTTGTTTACTTCTTGGTAATTTTCTGTTAAACAAATTGATTCTTAATAACTGTTTTGATTTCAAATTCTATAAATAAAAGGTAGTTTCTGACTTCTGCACAGTACTTTATGTAACTGTAATTTAATGTTAACTTTACTTAGATAGCAATAGCTGTGACTTTGTGAAAGTGTGCATTGACCACAGACGGCAGAAATGTAGAAACTGCAGTTTAGCTAGCTCAGTGAAGGAGAGAGGGCTGTCCTGGTGTGTTTAACCCTACTGACAGGCTGACAGGCAGGCCAAACCCTGGGTCAGCGCTTAGCTTAGTGGCCCATGGCTCTTCTGACAGGGGACAGACTGAAGGGTACTGGCCAAGAAACACCCTTGTGTGTGTGTGTGTGTGTGGGTGTGTGTGTGTGTGTGTGTGTGTGTGTGTGTGTGTGTGTGTATATGTTTTGAGGAAGAGAAACTGAAAGGTAACAAACGTTACTAAGGTACACACCTGCTTCCAAAAATGTGTGTAACGTGTGATTTGGGAAAGAAATAGTTTATCAAGAACCTTTTATTTGTGTTCTAGATTACATGCAGATTTATGATATGTGTGAAATATGTTATATTAATGTTTTCCTAAACCATGGGGTCCCAGGTCACTAAATACTGCCTTGCGTTTCACACATACCACCATCTTCACCAAGAATCACTAGTTTTAGGCAAGCATGAGCAAACACTCATTCAATAAGTGAAACCATCAATATAATTGGAAACGCCTTGAAAAGAGGACATGACT
Source organism: Pygocentrus nattereri (assembly GCF_015220715.1). Lineage (NCBI taxonomy): Eukaryota > Metazoa > Chordata > Actinopteri > Characiformes > Serrasalmidae > Pygocentrus > Pygocentrus nattereri. The sequence goes on along the minus strand of NC_051226.1, from coordinate 29,199,832 downwards.
AGCAAAATCTACTGCCATGGGTGGCGTGTTTTGATAGGACAAAATCCACTCTCTCTGCCCACTATTGATTTTCCTGGTCGTTTTCTCCCTGCATCAAATTAGAGTGGATATGGTAGGTGTTGCTCAGGAGAGCAAAATGAAACACTCATAATTCAGACACTGACGGAGAGTCCAGGCTGAAAAAGGAGATGAGGTGTTTCTGTTGCTAGGCTTGGCTGGTGGCATTAAGAGAATGACCAAGAGGTTTGTTTATATGAAAGGGTGTGTTTGTGTAGACAGTGAATTTCAGTATATGAGCTGTTTTCTTTAAGTATTTAGTTGTAGAGCTTTTTTTAGTAAATAATAATAAAAAAAAATCTTCCTTTAAAATACAAGTGTACCTTGATAATGCAAATGCTTTTACAATGTAAGCTGAGGTTGCGCTCTAGTCACTGTAGGAAAAGAAAGCGCCAGTATTGCCGGCTTGCTCCCTAGCATTAGTTCTGTTTGAACACATGTTGATAAACAAATATGTGTGTGTATGTCAGAGCGCCTGTGTGCATGTCTGAGTATATGTCTGTTTTTGAAGTTGGTGACTGTTTGTTCCCAGCTGTGCGTTTAAAACCTGTTCTGCAAACACGCTAGTCCGTCGCCGAGCATCACTAATGAACATTTATGGCCTCTCAGGATGCATGAGCAAGCACAGGAAATTGATCAGATGGACATTACCATGGTGACCTGCAAGAGCATGGAGATTAGTTACTTATCATATCTAAACTAGACAAGGGCTGAATCCAATATACAGATGGACAGCACAGTGGCAAACCATCAGCCGTCTAATTAAGGGCACCTAGTGATAATCGTGTCATCTTTTGTCAAAACAAATGTTTCAGGTTGGACCCCTGTTTTTCACGGCTTGTTCATGCTGAGCATTCATTGTAAAAGCATTATACATGCATTAAAGCAAATGCTTATATCTGATGCTGTTTATTTTGAATTCATGTCTTACAAAGAGTAAGTTCTCCTTTGTTCATGATGGAGAACCAACCTGAAAACCCATCCTTATTATTTGAGTTGATAGATGTATATATTTACCCTGCATTGCTACACTCATATTAGGTCCCTCATCCATAGACAAACTTGCAGTTTGTATCCTGTGTGAACATTTCTTTTGTCTTTGCAGCGTAGCATGAATGGAGCTGTGAGCTGTTAAAAGAATCAAATGCATTTAATCAACTCAGCCTGGTGCAATCTGCCTGAAACGGCAGAGGGGTCAGGGTGACCCTTCGGACCTCATCGAAAGCATTTCAATTCCAAATGTGAGCACAGGGATTACACATGGGCATTTATCAATACGCTTGAGCGCCTTTCAGCATTAGCAAGACACCCTGTATGATTGCGTGCCGCAGTAGCTATTGGACTCACTAAGTTAACAGTGCAAGTCTGGCCTTTAAGTCTCAGGTCCCTAACCTCTAGCTGCTAACACTACAGTCACCAGCAGTCCCTAACCCTGGCTTTTGCTCAAGTCTAGACCCTTATCTTTGCATTGTAGTAAATGTAATTCCATGGGAATTCATTAGTAAGCTCTTAGCATCTTGGAGGGAGAGGCAGGCTAATGAACCTTATTGTTCAAATGAGACTTGTCTTTTCTGTGCTTCATGTTGAAACCTTTTCATTAGGAAAGGTTTTGGTTTCAAGGCCATTGTTTCCACAGGTGGGAAGAGTCATGGTGAAGTGGGAGTGGGGCCCTGATGGGATATTGCTTCCGGCAGGTGAAGTCTGACATGTGGACAGTTCCACATGACTGATCAAAGCAACAGGCGTTCGATCTGCTGAAGCTGTGAGCTTTGAAAGGGCCACTGCTGGTGAGTGATGTCATGGTGCACTGTAGCATCAACCACCACCTCATGGCCCTTTTAGCTGATGGTCTACAGGCTGAAGATGACTTGTTTTTGTGTGCACCCACTATGGGTTCAAGAGGGTGCTATTCTTCTTTGTATGAATCATTCTCCAAAGAATAGCCAGCTCTCCCTGGGATTCTTTCTCATGGGAACTTCAGAGACGTTTTAATTTGTACTAATCTTGCACTTGTGGAAAAAGACTAGGGGGTCAAAATAAAAAGCCTGAAACACAACAAAAAGGAAGAAAAAGAAAGCTATTACAACTTTTGTTCATAGTTGTGGGATGGACAGAAAAGAGAAGTTGTTAAGTTTGGAAGAGAGTCTGTTTGTAGGTACAAGAGCCACTGCTTCACTGTGTTTACATATTCCCATGACATTTTCCCCTCCGCACAATGTTTTGAAACAGATTAGGGCACAAGCTATTAAATAAATAAGAGGGACTCAGTCCTTCCTCATTCTCTCCACTCTCTCTCTCTCTCTCTCACTCTCTTTCGGTGTCTTTCTCTCTCTCAATGCTGAGTGACAGTAATCCATGGTGAGATACTGAGCGGCAGCAAGAGAGCGGGTTTGTTCGGCATTTCACAGAGCCCTGTTCCTCCCGCCCCCTCTGCCCAGAATCGGCAGGCAGGTTGATAATGTCAGAGAATTTAATCCGCGTGCCAGCCTCTCGCCATTGTCTGGAGGCGAACTTCCAATCCTCCATGTCAGATGGAATCCCTTTCCCCCCTCCTTTCCTCAGTCCTCTCCCGCTGGCTCCCACAAAGGCATGGGGTGGAGGGGACGAGCCTGGAGCATTGGGGGGGTGGGGGTGGAGGGAAACCGATTGCTGTCAGCTTTGGCGATGTGAGTGGCACAATTACGGGAAGCAGATCTAATTTAATTGAGTGGGATCTGAACCTTGAGACTTGAGAGAGAGAGAGAGAGAGAGAGAGAGAGTAAGGTAAAAAGAAAGTGCGAGGCTGAGTGTTAGCATGTGAGTATGTCAGTAAGTGAGAGTTTCTAAGTAAGATTAATATCCAAATAGTTTTTTTTCTTTAGCCAATGATAAAGTTGCGTTGTCAGTATCAAGCCCATAATCAAATGTTAGTTGACACTGCAATACAGCAGAAACCCTGCCTGTGTTTACATTTTTGTCTGTATGACTGGATTCAAAAGTACAATTAAATAGAACAAGACCATTGCTTTGCGCATTTGTTCAGCTTTTGAAGCCGTCTGCTATTTTCCAATCTTACGATAGTAGATGGCAGAGGACAGCATTTGTTTTTTGCTCAGTGTTAGCCTTTGCCAAATCCCACCCGCTATTTGAATCTCCTCAATCATACTGTACCCAAAAGAATTAGAGTGTGAAGACGGGCACATGCTTCCAAGACATGCCCAACTAGCACATCTATCTGAAGCTGTTTTATAGAAAATTTAACAAGCTTAAAAGAGAGCACTGACTGTCCATGTACATGAGTTAGTGGATACATAGGATTTGTCAGCACTGCTACAGGTCACTAGGATTTAGTCTCACCAGTTGTGCCACTTGAGCCCCAGGTAGCAGGTCATTTTGTCAGGATTAGTTTGTTTAGTTGGTATAGTAACGCCTATTGAAGTGTACCCCAGTCAGCAAAAAAGAATTGTATAGCTGTTGTACAATTGACCGTGGCTTTAATTTGACTGATTTATGTTGGGAAAGAAGAACGTTAGGGAGATCAGGCACTGATATTGAACGATTAGTTCTGGATCACAAATGCCACTTGAACTTCTCACCAAGGAACTAAGATGCTCAATACCAAGATAAAAGCACAGGCATTTGTTTACCCTCAGCAGTTTTCCAGCTTGTAACTAGACTGTTTTTTCAAGCCTACCAAAAAAAGCCTGTGTGGCACAAAATGTGTTAACCAGGATTTTAGTTGTCCATACGTACATAAAATCAATCAAATATTG
>NC_051226.1:29176023-29191023 GCF_015220715.1 Pygocentrus nattereri | reverse complement strand
TTACTAATCAGCTAGGTTTGCTAATGCTAACATTAGCGGTGCGCCAATGCGCTACTTGTTTAACTTGGAGTGGACGAGTCTAATGGCTGAAGATAGATTACAGCACTTATGTTCTAGGGATCGAGGGTTTAAGCAGCGCTGCAAATTTTTGCATATAAACTATTAATTAAAAATGATTGTTGAGTATTGATACAGTATCACAAAACATAATATTGTGATACATGTATCAACATTTTCTTACACCCCTACTAGAAACCAGAGCTGACAACAAGTACATTTAAAGCTTACGCCCAGCAATGGCATGTTCTTTCTTCTGTTTAGTTGCTGTTGTGCTCTTTTCTACTTTCTTTGAATGCAGTGTTATTGTTAATTTGTATTTGGTACAGACTTTTGGTGGCATACTGCTCGCAGTAAGCAGTAAAAAAACTGACTCTAAATGTAACAGCCATATGCTCACATTTGACCTGCAGCTAGTGTTTATCCAAAGATGAAACACAGTTGAAACACTGATGGTGCAGAAAAAAGGGCTAGTGTGCCATTTCAGAGAGTCACTGTGGCAGTTTTCTTGACTAAGCTTAACATTATTGTTTCTTAGACGAGTTCAACTCAAAATTACCTCAAGTCGGACCAGTTATATGCGCTGGTTGTGTAGTTTCGGTCATTTCATAACTTTTTCAAAAGAAGTGACCAATAGCCTTCACGGTCATGTCACTCTCTGCCTAGCTACTGGCTAAACTTAAATGTGCTTCAAGCATGTATTAGCCAATCAGATAGATATTCAATCTAGACTTATCCACCCCAGATAGTGCTGACTGCAGGAAAGCAGAGCTGGATGTCAGGCTTAAGAAAATTCTTCTTCTTATCATTTGATGACAAGTAAAATGATGTGAAGAGATGGGAGGGTTTTAACCCTGCTCACCCACTTATGTCTGGTAAGGATGTACTTCACTGATTTCATTTAGCTTTTAAATTTTAAAAAAGAATGCCACTTTACTTAGGAAGCCTAAACTATGTTTGTGTGTGTGTGGATTGGCTTTAGACTAGCTGTATTCCACTATAGTCCTGTGTTAGACTGACATGTGTGTGCAACACCCACACCCATTCAGCAAACTACACTGGACAATGCATGCATGAGAAATCCACAATTCACAAACTCACAAAAGCAACAACAAAGCATGAAATTCTAGTTCTCATGCACGCAAACAATGCATAATGTGGTGTTGTGACAGTGAGCTACAGTTGAGGAGAATTTGATATATACAGCTATTGTTGATCGCACTGGACATCAGTGATAAAATAAAGACTGAACTGAAGACAGTTCGATCACTGTGTGTTCACATGTTTTTGTTTTTTAGGTTCATGTTGAATTACTAAAAGTAATAAATACACTCTAATGAAGTTTATTTTGTTCACACATAGCAAAATCAAACTAAAACAAAAAACTGCTTGTTAAATGGAAAATGTCTATTTAGGATACAATTCGAACAAATAAGACTACTGTGATTTTTTTTTTTGGTCATTTGACAGCCCTACTAAATATATTCATTGGTACATTCTTAGTGCATTGAGTGCACGTCTTCTTAGTTGCAAACAGCAAACAAAACATGTCCTATTAGACCTTGTTTTTAAGATGTATTTAGAGCCAGACATTGATTTTTAACCAGATCGGCCACACCAAAGTGGCCAAGCCAACCAGTAGGTGGTTGGAGACACTTGCCTTGATTTTTTTTGGCATCGCCCTGGTTACAGCAAGACGCCCTCAGTCTGACAGTGGCCTATATCCAAGCTGCTAGTTACGCCTAACAATGGTCTTCATCAGACAATCGCCAATCAAGATAATGGAACACAGTATGAGACTAGCCTGTGGAAAAAAGAGAGACCCACATACACACTGCCTTGGTCAAAGCGCCTTGACTAAATTAAAAGTGTTGGGGATATGGCTCTAATCCGTACCATATTGGATTGCTTTATAAAACGTTCAAAGCACTTACACACTGAATGACAGATGAACAAATGTATATGGGTCAATGACAAAAGGTTTTTAAAAATGACAATTTAAAACAATTTTAAGTACATAATGTGCATTTTCATATGTGCATGCATATTTTTATTTATATCTATACATTTTATGTCTTAAATGTAGTGGGTGTTATGAAAACTGTACTGGTGTGGTTTGACTCACCTGACTTTTCAAACTATTTTCAATTTAAACAGTCATCTACTTTGGCCTACAAATCCAATTTTCAGCATATCCAGATTGTGTCAAGATTATTTTTTGATTGTCTGAAAAGCAAAAAAACATCTGAAATGCAGTTCCAAATAGGTTTTTACAAATGCATCTCGGTATGAACTCGCTGGTAACTCTATTCGAATTCCGAAGTGTCTTTTGCGTCACTCGCAACATGACAAACCACGACGATGTCAAATCCAATCTCTCCTGCATCAGTGTTTAAAATCCACATCGCCATCATAGCTGCATACTGATGTGTACGTTGTTACTACAGCAACCCATGCAGATAGGTTAACAGTGTGGACAGTCGTCTTAAAAGATCCAATTTGAGAAACAAAGACAATTTGCCTGAAGTCTGAATAGAGCTGTAGATACCTGTAGAAACCTTTGTCCCTTTACTTGAGTTTATACTTAGATTTTTTCAGATTAATAATAATAATAATAACAACAGTAATAATAATAATCATTATTATTATTATTGTTGTTGTTGTTGTTGTTGTTGTTGTTGTATTTTATTATAATAATTACATATGTTGGTGGTTTTCATGAGGTCATACCACCTGACATGGAAAACTGAACCATTCTATACACAAAAATGACATTTTCCCCAAAATTCGTGAAAGGGCTGCTGATGTTGGCAGTGCACCATGAAGGCCAATTGGGGTGACTTTTATGATGCAAAACCCTGGGCCCTCTTTTGTAACAAACATGACAAAATAAAACTCCTTTGTTCTTGGTTGTGCCACCTGACCTTTGAGAACACAAAGTTTTTATCAGTGTGTTGTGGACTTTTAAATTTGCCTTACTTTGCAATATAGTTTCTATTTTAAAGTTTTCAAGCAGAGAATCTTGCCAAACCATTTTATTTCGAATTTTTATCCAACTAAATTACCTTACTAAAATCCTGTCAACTTTATTACTTTACTTAACATCTATGGTTCAACCATTGCACAACCTGGCATTTTTAGACAAAAAATGGATTTGGACACAAAAAAATGCACATCATGTCAATGTCCCACGTATGAGATGAGAGCAGGTGTGACCTTTACTTGTCTGTTACTTGTCTGTGATTGTCGCTGTTTTAACTGTAGTTCAGCTAGATAGATATATCTGGAGCAATAATGGTTACAGCTTTAGTAAGGTAGGATATTTGTTGTGTTGTGTTTTTCACAGCACATATAAAGGTGGAATTTCATCATTGTGAGCCGAGAAAGGTGGTATGTACCCCAAGGACTAAATGCAGTTGTAACCTGACCTCAGCGTTAACCTTAGCCATGACCCGGTAATGACTATGTCCCAAATGGCTGGTGGGCCTTTACCAAGTGCCATTTTATGACACCAGTAACTAAAGCACAACAATGCTGTTTGAACACTACACTGTGAGTGAAGTGACCAATAGGGACAGGCCTATTTTCAGGATGGGCGTTGCAGTGTACCAGGTAAGTTGGTAAGTTGTGCGTGTGTGTGTGTGTTTGTGTGTGTGTGTGTGTGTGTGTGTGTGTGTGTGTTTGGTGGGGGGTGGGGGGTGGTTGCTTAGTGATGGTAAGCAAGGCTGACATCTCATCAGGGGGTGATTTGAGGGGTTGGGGTTGGTCAGCATGAGGCAGGATGGTTTAAAAGCAGTGGCCGTTTCAGAGCTTTGCACCCTCTTCTTTCATCCATCTTCCATCACATTACTCTTCCCAGCTTTTTATTTGCTAAAGACACAACTGGAGCATAGACGCCTGTAAAGTAGGATTATAGTATAAAGTATTTCAGTGGTGACCTGAGAACAATCAGGGATTCCGCCATAAATTCCATATTTCCGAACACATTCCAAAACACAGCCAGAAACAGCATTCCGGAGCTTATTTGTGGACAGGCCTATGGTCAATCTTCATCACGTTCTGAAAATTTCTTAAAACACATTAGGCAGTTAAGATTAGCCAGTTAGGATTCCAACAGAAGTTTGTTAATACACTTACTATTGGTGATAACAGCATTAGTGTAATCCACTATTATTTTTCAGCTGTTACTCTGCATATAAGCATTGTACGGCTACCAAACTTACAATGGACACCACATTTGAATTCATAAATAGACAAGAAGAGATTTGTTACACTTAGTAGTCGAATAAAAATCGATCTATTTAATTTTTGCCATGTGTTATCATTTCTTAACCTCAGAACCAATAAAAAAAAGTATGAAACAGACTCAAAGCTGTCAATACATAATGTATATTGAATGTAAATGTAATCCATTGCATAACTCATTGTGTTATTAAAAGAACGATTACATTTGGATAGTATAGCAACAAAAATGATGACTCTCCAATATCATGGATGACTATTACTTTCTCCTCATCTTTCTTCCGAGCAGATTTTCTTATCAGTACAAATGTCAGCCTCTTTCCTCCAAAAACACAGTGTGTTTATCGGGGTGGCTTTCAGCAGTATTGGTTGAATGCATGGACATATGGAGACTGACTTCTCTTGGGCATCAGTGGGTACCAGGAGTCTCTCCCCCCACTCTCTCTCTCTCTCTCTCTCTCTCTCTCTCTCTCTCTCTCTCTCTCTCTCTCTCTCTCTCTCTTTCACTCTCACTCTCTCTCTCTCACACACTCTCACTCTCTCTCTCTCAGCTGGCACACTGGCAGCTCCTCTCCCTGGGATACTCAAGCCTTTCAAACATGAGTAATTGATGAATTGTATGCAATATGCAAATGTGAATGCATAAATCTCCTGACTGACAGCTTAATTTATGTGAGCCTTTAAGAATGCAGGATTAGATTTTAATTAAATATCTTCAAAGGCACCCTGACTTGTACATTTTTTCCCTCCCGCCTCAGCTGCCGCCTTTGTTGTTGCTTAAACTGCGTCCCATTAAAATTTTTCGGTGAAATCTTGCTCTCCCTCCATGCCCTCTTTCAGCCGCCTGCTCCACCTCTGCTTTCACTTTTCCACCTCTGACTTTTAAACTGTAGAGTTAGGCCGAGGACTGTTAATATCTAGTCCTCTGCCAAAATAAAAGACCTGATGCCAAGTCACATACCCTGTGTGAAGTAAGTGTGCTTTATAGTGCAGTTTCTACATGGGCCTGCCCCCTGCCTTGTTTTAGGCAGATGAGCAGGTGTCGTTGGGGCATGAATATTGAATGAGGCCGTTTAAGAGATGACAAGGGCACATTTGCGAGGCTGCTGGGGGAATAGAAAGTGCTTAGTAACCCACTTTTCTGCCGCTTCCCCACCACAGAGGCACCCCCTCGCCGGGGAGCTGCGGCAGGAGAGTCGACTGACAGGGTTTTTCTTCTCTGGCGAGCGGAACTAGCAGCAACGTGTGAATGACTTTTCCCAGCCATCTGTTCCTCCAGCCCGATGGGACCATGGCTCTGTGCATGTGTGTGTGTGAGACACAGAGAGAGAGAGAGAGAGAGAGAGAGAGAGAGAGATAGATATGAAGTGTAAGTGTGTGTGTGTGTGTGTGTGTGTGTGTGTGTGTGTGTGTGTGTGTGTGTGTGTGTGTGTGTGTGCGCGTGTTCCTCTTTACGAATTCGGACAGGGAAATGAAACGTAACCCAGGAATGGAGATTCTTCAGGGTGTTAAGGCTCCTCATGCTAGTTTACACACGTCCAGTTAAAGATACCCTTTTAAAAGTTAAAAATTACTTTTAAAAGGATAAAAAGGGAAAGCTTCATGCACTCAAACCGTTAGTTTAAGACTTCTAAGAAAAAAGAGTAGGTTGCACACTTTTTGTCACCTGAGATAAATAACATAGTAACAATGTTTGATAAATGTTTGATACTGATTTTTATGAAAGACCTAATTTGCTTAATCACAATTCTCCTTTTTTTTTACAAATTTGTTACTCCATCATTCAAGCCCTCGCAACTCACTTGACTCATTCGTTATTTCATTACTGAATTTAATTTACTTTTATTATTTAACTGAATTATTTTGTAATTGAATCAGAAGTATCAAATAAAAAGTTTTATTTTAAGCTTTAGCTTCTGCTCCTTGAAGGCGGCATGCAGAATTTGGAGGGTCAGGTTAATTCCTTTTGAATCTGTAAGTTTGGGCTGATTAATATGTGCTAACAATATATATCCACACATGTAAACACAAAAAAATGCGAATGTAAAATTTAACAACCAGGTCTATGTTCTAAACTGGGTTGCTTCAGCCCTGGTTTGCCAATAATTGGTAAACTAATGGGTTTCGTAATGTGGTCAGAGTCACATCAAATTCAGCATGAATTTAGTGCTGATTGACACAACATGCAGTGCTTTACACCTCGCATTACTTTTTGCATTGCGAAACGATGAAGGCATTTTCATACGTGAATCACATGAAAATGGAGAGCAGTGGCAAAGGATGAAAAGCAAAGGTGGTGCAGAGAATGCAATAATAAAAGAGTGTATGAAAGGGCAGGTGGACAGTGTGAGATGCTGAGAGGAACTTGGTTGCGTAGAATTAGTTTGATATAGATTGATGGTCATAATTCTATCATATTTACCAAACAACATCGCCATTTTCTCACTGGCTGGTCGGTCTCACTTATGGCAAATAAAAACAAAACAAAACTGAAAAATTGGTTAACTTACCTATTTTGAACACTATACTTAATTAGCTGATGCCTCTCACTGCTAAGTGAGTTAGTCACTGTTTTCAGAAATAAAATGTTATTGGATATGTTTGTTTTTTAACTTTTACAACAGGCTAGTAGTGAGTCAGTTTTGGTCTTTGAAAAGTCTCTCACTGAGCACACTTTGACTAACCCACACGCTGCTACACGTGCATCACCACAATTTAAAATCCATCACACCATCACAGTGATCAGACTGAAACATGTAAAGCCCATAGCTCTGTGCTTGGAAGCGAGAGGATAGGTTTAAATGTAGGGGAAGCACCTGTTGAGGGCAAGGAAGGGCCTGTTTGGCCTTTAACAATACCCAGCTAAAGAAGAAAATGGCTTTAAGAGTCCCGAGGGAGTCCAGCACAATTGCCTTTACCATAACAGAAAAGAGAGTTTGTCTTGTGGACGCTGCACGGGAGCGCACCAAACAACGAGTGAGTCACACACTCCGCCAGAAATAAGGAGAAACTCAGACTCTATATTTATGTAGACAGTTTCGTCTTTCAGGTCAAAGAAATGTTGATTTAGTCCACCAGTAGGTCCAAAATGATTGAAACCGTGATGCTGTGTCGCTACAACAACAAATTTGCTTGAGACTCTATGCTAACACTTAACTGTGTCGATCTTCAAGGCTGTTACAGTGACTTCAGTAAACAGCAAGCAGAGCCCTCTCTGGAGCTGAGGGGTTTTTTTTCCAAACAGGAGAGGAAAAGGCTGCTTAAGCTTCTATGAAAGTGGCTCATATCTGCCTTATGGGCTCATTCAGTGAAGATTTTAAAATGTTGAGACTTTTTTTTCCCTGTGCTCTGAGGTGACCTTTGAGAACTTCACCCTGACTGGCCATGTTGTTTTTCAATTTGCTTTCCTCTACGGAAATGGAGACAGTATTGGAACACTGAGATGACTGATTATTTTCCAAGATCCTTCTACACAGATTAAACCAACACAATATTTGTAATAAGAATGCTTAATGCATAGTCTTAAGGTCTTTTGAGCCATTTAAATGCACTATACATGCTGATAACAGCAAATATATTATTAACTTATTCTATTCTGGATCCATTTTAGTTTTAAATATAAAACTCTCCCTGATTTCTCACTATTTGGTTGGAGAGCCTGAAAAACTCCACCTATTGATACATCCAAAAGTAGTCCATTATATAGACATCTTACAATTATATCACCTTCTAGGCCTCAAAATTGCATTTGTTGCTAATCTGGCATATTGTATGCACAGCACACAGTGTACAGTAGGACGAATGCTGACGTTTGATATGCTGCAGTTAACACCATTGACTGCTTCCCAGTTACAGCCAGTACAACCACAAAAGTGATTAATGTTGATGGCTCTTTTTTCAGAGTAGACCGTAATTTTGAGTTTGCTGTTAATACAGTCGTGTGTATGGCTTGTAATTAAGTCTTTTAATTAGAGTAATGTTGAAAGTGCTGTATTGAACCAGCTTTAAGAATTAATGTTGCGCATATACATGGCAGGCTTGCTAAAGGTAACTAAAACTGTTACTACATGGAAAATGAACAGTGAAAAATCTGTTACCTGAAATAAAAATGGCACTTTTCAAAATCAAAGATATATCAAAACTATAATGTGCAATGTAGCAGAGTTTTTTAAGGAATATTCCAATGCTTTTTTAAAGCATATTTTCCAGGTTTCACATATTCTTAAAACAATCTGGAAGGATTTTTGTTCTTTGAAGGGGTAGCTTAATAACCAAAAAACAGTACTGTGTAAAAGCTTTAGTAAGCTAATGTAACAAATGTTAAGATCATCAATTTGTTTGTTTAACCATTTCCAAATTTCTCCTCATAGCAGCCCAGTATTATTTGCAGTTGGCATCCAACGCCTGGTTAGCTTATTATTACTTTATTGCATTAAAATGAGGTTGCCTGGTGATGGAATTTAACAGATTAAGGAGAAATCTGGGAAAACGTTTTGCTCTTCAGACTAGCTTAGATATTAGCTTAGAAAGTCTTGTTACTTTTTGCTGTATGTATGTTTATTTGTATTTATTTAAGTGATACATCATGATTTTCCAAAGATCATTTAAAACGTAACAAATAAAACGTTTTTTCTGCCCTAATTAAAGTTACAGCTACATCCGATTCAGCTATTAAAGCTCTTTTTATTCTTGGTGAGCTGAACCAGGTGCAGTAAGTTCATTTATATGATGAAATAAATAAATTAGTTACAATTGGTTTTTGGTGTCTTCATCCTCTTCATGTTTTGATGGAATGCTAGTGATGAGAATTGCCCTTTGAAGGTCAGCGTCCGTTTGAATTCACTAAAAGTAAGTTCAAATTAAATTTCCAATTCAAAAGACACACATTCTTATGCAGATTTTCTTGCCAAAACTGAACTTATGCATATCGTCTGCAGAGAGACCAAATCAGTTTTGTAAATTCTTTGAACTGATCCATACTCTTGCATTTTAATCACATTTTTAATTTTCACTTTTGCCATTTTGTCCCTTGAAATCTGTTGTATATGTCTTGTGCTTGAGTATACTCCTCTGGTTATGCCCTCTCATTTACATTTTTACATGCATTTTAGGTAGTTACATATGTGGTGATTGAATCTCTCTTCATGTATTAGTCTGTTAGCTGTATGCAGTATTAATGAAACAAAAAAAAGTCTGGTTTATGTACTTGGATGCAGTCCAATGACATGCAGTGCTAAAATTAGCATTTTGCTTCCATGGCTTGTTTCTCTTTGCAGATGCCCTTGCTGAGTTGGAGCTGTCGTGCATCTCTTTAACTGCCAGCTTCTGATGAGAAGTTTTCCTGTCACATTGATCTAGGACCAGCTAGGACTTTAGTTGGAATATTACCCATTATGAGAGAATCATTGGTAAAAATGCTCTCTGTAGTACGTAAAACGGGAACATCTGTGAAAATCTGCTAGCTTGTCTCGTGATGGAGAGAGTATGAACATTTTTGTGTTTCTGCATTGTTTTGCAGTGTTCTGTAGTAAGGCAAGAAGATACAGAAGAATCTGCTTCTGCCTGTACATGTATGTGTGTGTGCTGTACCAATTAATAGACGTATAGTGGAATGCGAGAGTGAATGTGTGTATGTAGCGTGTTGTGTGTGTGTGTGTGTGTGTGTGTGTGTGTGTGTGTGTGTGTGTGAGCGAGCATATGTATGTGTATGCTTCTTCATGAAACTGCCGGGAAGTTTTCTCTCTTCTGTCTTATGAACCTGAGGGGAGAAATAGCATCACTCCATTTGGAGTGCATCAGACACCCTGCCCTACAAACAATATGCCTGCACAGCTTAGGATGCTTATCAGATCTCTCTCTCTCTCTCTCTTTCTCTGTCTCTCTCTCTCTTTCTCCCTTTTCCTCTCTCTCTCTCTCACTCTCTCTCTCTCACCTTGAGGCATATGTTTTTCAAGGTGATCATTATCGTCTTTGCACAGTTGTATAGCAGCTCCCTTCTGTAGAATCTCTCTCTATGCATCTCTTACCTGCTGCTGTCCAACTGTGATTTGAAGGGGCTTATGTGAGCATGCGTGCTTTTGTGCACTTGGATGCCATGCTCTGAAGAAAGTAGAGACAGTGTTAGATTCATTATACTTGTGTCCTTATGATACTATCCCATTTTTTAAGCCAGACCAATCGTTCCAGTTAACTGTATTTACCGTTGAGCATACTAAACTTCTCATGTGTTGGAGCTGCTGTAGTCATTTATGACCCAACCCTCTCCACCTTCTGAAGCATGGTCTCCTACAGTTTAACATAATTATTTTTTATATCTTAGATCTTATTTGAACATGTAAGTATCTGTACAAATTAAGGTGTGCTCCTACATGAAGGCGTACATAAATACATGAAATATGTGTAGCTCAAAGCTTAAACTGTAGTAACATTGACCAGCTGTACTACACTTTGCAAAAGTTAGAGACCACCGTCCATGTATTTAATTTCCAGTAAAAATGGCCATTAAGCACAAGCTGTACGAGATGTTGGGAGATACATGAGATATTACTGAGGAGATCAGACATAAGCTCATCCATTTGAGTAAGGAAGGGGAGAGTCACAGTCTCTACCTTTTAACAATTAGTTAATGAACTTATTTTGATTGGAAATAAAAAAGTGGTCTATACATTGTCCAAATTTCTGTTTCCATAAATATTTGCAATTTTAACTATAATGCGAAAACAAACAAGCAAACAGATAAAGAAAGAAATTCACTTAAGTTATTAACAGAATCTTAGTTAAACAAAAGCTTTAAAGTGTAACTATACAACTGCTTGCGGTCGCATTCTACAAATTACGCACCAGCCTGGAACAACATACTGAACTTTCTCTCTGTCCCTCTCTCTCTTTCTAGCTCTCGTCCCGGCCGCCCTCCGAAGCGCTCCTTGGGGGTGACCATGCAGGACAGCTCTAGGCTCCTCCCTCACAGCGTCCACGGTCTCCTCTCCCCGAGCCTGCTCTCTCCTACAGGTAAATCCTGATCTCACTCAGAGCACCCTGACCCCTCCACTGCTATAAATATACACCAGCCACTCACCTTTGTCCACAATGAATTATACACTCAGTGGAGGCTGGAAGTCAAAAATAATGAAACTCACAATATGACAGGGCAGTTTCATCACGTCTGCAGGTTGTATCTGCAGGGTGTATATTGTTTTCTTGTTTAGATCCAAAGAGCTCAAGAAGAGGGTGGTTTTTTTTTTTATCTGTGCTAGCTTTTTCCTTTTTTCTTTCTCTCCTTCCCCCTCTTCCTCCCACACCTCTAGCTTCTGCAAATCAGCTTGTATTGATTTTTTTCCTTCTGTCCTTCACTGGCCACCACTGTGTCTCAAACAGAGGTTAAACTATTGAATTTCTGGAGCCTCCCCCCCTTTCCCCAGTTATGCACGCATTTGCTCTTCTTTCTCTTTTTTTCTCCCTCCCTCTATCTCATTTTCTCTTGTCTTTATCCCTTGCTTTGCCTTTCATCTCTATCTGTCCCTCTGTCCTCTCAGAATCTCTTATTCAGGATGATTGTTTTGTTTACTCTTACATCAAGTCCCTGTTCATCTCTCCGCTGTTTCTCATGTACACACCACACACGCGCACGCACAAACACTTACATGAGCGCTCTTGTCTCGTAGAACCGCACAGACTCCTCTCTTTGAAAAGTGTAACCACCATGCATCACTTGCCTCTTCCTCGTTACGTTCTGTTCACCTCTTTCCCTCTTTGCCCCGGCTCCTCCAAATTGCTGACGGTAGCGGCAATTTCACCCTCACAATGGCCAGCGTGGCCATCGATTGGCGGGGCACAAGTAGCCGGAGCAGTCAGTTAGCCAGGCCGCACTGATTGATTTCAGATGACTCCTGTTATTATTTCTGCTGGCCAGGGACTGGGAGAAGGAGCTATTTAAAATGTACATCCACATTTCTCTCCGTGCCCCCAGGCTTATCCTATAGGAAGCCAGGACATTCACAATCTTCTTAGGATCATCTCACAATCAGAAAAACTTTGTAGAAGTTTGAGTGTCTGTTGCAGTGAATGTTCTTGTTCTTTTTAGTAGCAAATGTAAAGTTGATATAAAAATATTATGATTTTTTTTTTTTTTTGAGAACAGCCCAGTCCCGTCTGACATGGTTTAACCTTAATCCAGTATGAATTCAATGTGTGAACTAGAAGTGCTAGCAGAAATCAGCATCATCACATCACAAAGGTACTTAGGCTGCTGGAAAGTGATGCTTTCTGCATTAAACTCCGCTATATAACATGCACAGTTATGCCAAGTGGAAAGCAGCATTAAATATTTCTCAGAATTTCTCAAAGTAATATTAAAAATGACTTAAAAGCATTAAATTGAATTGGATGTTAGCTGCAGATACCCTGATACAGCATGTTTTATATTCCCCTGCTGATCTCTTTCAGAAGGGAACAGAGCCTTATAGACACACATATTGCCATATTTCTATGCCAAATAGTATACACACTGATCAGGCATAACATTATGACCACCTCCTTGTTTCTATGCTCATTGTCCATTTTTTCAGCTCCACTTACTATATAGGTGCACTTTGTAGTTCTACAATTACAGACTGTAGTCCATCTGTTTCTCTGATACTTTGTTAGCCGCCTTTTACCCTGTTCTTCAGTGGTCAGGACCCCCATGCACCCTCACAGAGCAGGTACTATTTGGGTGGTGGATCATTCTCAGCATTGCAGTAACACGGACTTGGTGGTGGTGTGTTTGTGTGTGTTGTGCTGGTATGAGTGGATCAGACACAGCAGTGCTGCTGGAATTTTTCAACACTGTGTCCAACCACTGTCCACTCTATTAGACACTCCCACCTTGTAGATGTAAAGTCAGAGACGGCAGCTCATCTACTGCTGCACAGTTTGTGTTGGTCATCCTCTAGTCCTTCATCAGGACGCTAATGATTGGATATTTTAAGTTGGTGGACTATTCTCAGTCCAGCAGGGCCACTGAGGTGTTTGAAAACTCCAGCAGCACTGCTTTCTGATCCACTCAGACTAGCGCAACAATGAGCATAGAAGAGGTGGCTATAATGTTATGACTGATCGGGGTATACATTTACAGAAACAAAGTATTTTCAGATGCTTCCTTTTTATCTCTTTCTTCAAAGCATTTTGAAGTCTGTGCGTAGTAACTGTTCAGTTAAAATAAGTTAAAAAATACTTGATTAGTAATTACTACTTGATTACTAATATAATTATTGTGATAGCCAGGTATCAAATTTGACTTGAATTTAAATTTTGTGTATTGAATTTGCATTTAGACTGCTGGACTAGGCTCCAGTACCCCCTGCACCCAGAAGGAGAAGCGGCTTGGAGGGGTGTGTGTGTGTGTGTGTGTGTGTGTGTGTGTGTGTGTGTGTGTGTGTGTGTGTGAATTTGCATTTGAACTTCAGTTTGCCTTTTGCTTTGCTCTTCATGCCTTTCTAACAGCCTTTCTAATAAAAAAATTATACTACATGTACAGAAAAGCTTAATATAGATGTTGATATTGATGATAATACATGTTAATATCTATTCAAATACATAACCTCTGATAGGCTATGATATGAACTCTGGATCAGCATAAAAAGACTAAGAACATGATTTTGAGTTGAATTTCAGCTTTTGAAAGGAAGTCCTCAACATCCATACATTCATGTATACTGAAAGGATTGCCATTATCTTCAACTCGGACCCTCAGTATCCATGTGTGTAATGCTTACTCCTTATTTTGAACAGATGCAGCCACATGCTGCTTATTATAAAAGATCTAGCTCATTCAGCGTCCTGTCGTTGCACGCGATCACAGAGATGCATTAAGAAGTAACTCAGTGTTATGCCAGAAATAACTCCTATTAATTTCAATTATTGAAGCAAGTAGTTGCACTCATGATTAAGTACACAAGCTGATTAGTGTCTCTATAAAATTGTGGGATGACTTTGATCTTGATTACCAGGATGAATATTGAGGATAACATTTTCTGATTTGGTGGTAATTACATTTGTCGTTATTGGCAGAATGAATCGATTAATTAAAGATTTTAATAGTTCAGTTATATGCATCTACTGGCAGAATGAAATATCTACAGTACTGTATAAAAGTACATGGCACGTAAGTCATTTGATTAAAATCATTTATCTTAAATGGCAACAAATGTGGATGCAATAAAATATAACAAGAATGTCTTGTTTTAAAACAAAAAGCAGCTGATTTCAGAGAAAAGATTTGGTTCTGTATTTCTCATCGACACCCCCGGCCATTGCATAGGTTTTTAAATTCTATCACCAGCACAACTGATTTACCTTAATGAAGCATTGCTTGAGCTGAGCCAGGTATTGGATAATGACATCTAATACAAGGGGGCGTTTGGAAATGGTTAACTGAAAGCTTTGACTTAAAGGGAGTCGATCCTCATTGTATTAATATTATTCATATATATTGTGGTAATGGTGTTTTTCTGCGCTAAAAAAAAACCTGATTGGCCAGATAATTAGCCTTTTGAATATATTTTCCCTAAGACTTGTCCAGTTCTGTATATGGCATAATAAAAGTATATTCTTTTTTGGCATTTAATCAATAGATTTCAAAGTAAGAAAAAATAGCTTCTTTCCATATTCACTCTCCATAAGCATTGAAGCATTCTGTAGATGTTCTGAGCGTGCTCTCTGCCC